>NW_007729526.1:104722-106837 GCF_000696425.1 Galeopterus variegatus | reverse complement strand
CCGAAAAAAGAAAAAAAAAAAAAAAAAAGAACATAGCTTTAAACATATTTTTACACTTCTCTAAATCAGTTTTTTCATCTTTAATATATGATTACAGTATTTTTAGAGGGTATTCTGTGACTTAAGATAATATATGTAATAAGCTAAGATCAATATCAGTTTTATGATACTCAAAAATGACATAAATAATTGTTATATTGCTAATGTTACTTTTATCATTACTACTACCAAGATTATCTCATAGTTGTGAACTGAGAGCATAATTACCATACTCAATATAAAATTCACAGTAAACATTTCTTACAGGGATTAAGCATGTATTAAACACCCTTTATGGATTTCTAAGTCTATGCTTAACCCTAGTCATTCTCAACGTATCAAAGAAAATAAATTAAGTAGCCCTCATTTAATTTTTGACTGCTGGGACCTAGTAACTTTAAGCTTCTTCTATTGGGAACATAAATGTTTATTGAGTTCCTATTAAATACTAGGTGTGGGATAAATAGAGGTAAGCATGAGCAAGAAGGTTCTCACATTCAGAAAAAAGACAATAAACGATATATATCTTGTCAATGATGCTAACTGTTAAGAAGAAAAATGAAGTATCTCCCTGAGACAGTGCATTTGAGGGAGAATTATTTGAATCATAATAATCAATGAAGTCATCATAGATAAGGAGACATTTGAACAAAAACCTAAATAAAGTGAGGCAACAAGCCATATGCATAGGAGAGAGACTATTCCTGGAAGAGAAACAGCAATAGCTAAGGAACAGAGTGGGTGTGTTTGGAAATTTAAAGTACAAAAAAGCCAGAATTGAAAGAGGTATATGAACAAATAAGAGAACGGATGGAGAAGAGGTCAGAGATGTTATCTGGTGCATGTGGGTGGCTGTATTCTGTAAGGCATTATGGAGCATAATGAGGATGCTAAATTTTATTTTGGGTAAGATATAAACCATTAGAATGGTTTTAGTAGAAAAATCAGATGATCTTACTTCAGTCTTAAAAGCATCACTTGGGCTGATGGGTAAAGACTATAATTTAAATAGGTAAAAGTAGAAGCAGGGGGACCAATTTGGAAGTTGTTGCGTTTTTTTCTTTTCTTTTCTTTTTTTTTTAATTATACATGCATGTGGGGGGAAATGTTGTTTTTCAATAACTGCATACAATGTGTGAGGGTTAGATGAGTACAGTTAGCTTATTCATCATTACAATACACAATCATGCTTTGTGTCTGTTGACCAATTCCTCATCAGCCCCACTTCCCTCCCCTGCCCTTTTCCACTTCTAGTTTTCTAAAAGTTCAGCGTATTACTGTGATTGTTGTTTGTTTCTTTCTTTTTGTCTCTATTGTTCATTTGCTTATTTACGGATTCAGATCCCAGGTATGAGTAAGAACATGCAGTATTTCTCTTTCTGTACCTGGGTTGTTTCACTTAGAATAATTTTCTCCAGGATCATCATGCTGCTGCGAATGGTAGAATTTCATTCTTTTTTATGGCTGAGTAGTATTCCATTGTGTATGGATGCAGCACTTTCCTTATCCAGTCACCCACTGATGGACATTTAGGTTGGTTCCGTTGCCTAGCTATTTTAAATAGAGCTGCAATAAACATAGGAGTAAAGGTATTCCTTCAACCTGATGTTTTCCAATCCTCTGGATACATCACCAATAGAGGGATTGCTGGATCATATAGAAGTTTTTTTCTGTAGTTGCTTAAGAAACCTCCATTCTGTTCTCCATTATGGCTGTACTAATTTACAGTCCCACCAACAATGCAGGAGGGTTCCCCTCTGTCCACATACTCGCCAGCATTTGTTATTCTTTTTCATGATAGCCAGTCTGATTGGGGTGAGGTGAGTGACAATTAACGCTAACTTGAAAAAGAATAACAGAGTAAAGATTTGAGAGGAACTTAGTTGTATCCGTTTAAAGTAGTCAGTTAAGAGAAATTGCTAATGCACTTATTGTCCAGGGATGTGAGAAAAAGGCCAATTAAAACAATTACATTTTCATCGGTGCAATGGTCATAATTGAGTTACATTCTGGGGAAAAAAAAATTTTCAGCTAGAAGTAAAGAATTTAGTTTTGCACAAATTTAATTTGAAGCAC
>NW_007729526.1:88602-104434 GCF_000696425.1 Galeopterus variegatus | reverse complement strand
AAAAAAAAATTTTCAGCTAGAAGTAAAGAATTTAGTTTTGCACAAATTTAATTTGAAGCACCTATCAGATATTCAATTCACAAACACCACTTTAAGTGGATCCATTAAAAAAAAGGAACTTTTATTTTTAATAGACTGCATCTTCTTAACTTGAAAAAGAAATGTCAATATATTTTATTTCATTTTATGTTTAATAAAATTGCATTTTATGTTTCTTGGAAAAAATATACATATAAGTATTGATTTTCTTAAAGGGAAATCACATAAAAATATCTATTTCATATATCCTTTTTGCACCAAATTTAAACTGCTTTATTGCTTCAAAAGTTATTTCAGAGCTTCATTCATCTCCCTTGGTATTTAATTCATTCTCTAGTGAATATAAAAATTTATATACATTTCTGTGTTTTTCCTTTCTTCACAATGACTAGTAAATGCCAGATTCTCACATTAACAGCTTTGTATGAGATTTAAGAAGCTTATTATGATTTCTAAGAAATCTCACATCTTTTGTAAATCATATAATCTAATTTTATAAGTTAATTGCACTATTTTATTGTATCATATTTGTTGCTGTTGATAATTAGAGAGAAAATGAAGACAATAAATTGAAATAGAGGCCTAGGATAAAGGCAAATGATAAAGATAGGCTAATTTCATGAGGACTCAGTTCATTAGTAAATAATTTGATTTCATTACGCTTTGTTGTCACTCTAGTGAGGATCTAAGCTACCTTCAAGCAAGACAGAACAGGTATGTTTGGGGATATATCTTTAGACAATCAGATAAATTCTGTAGTTTATTGATATTCCAGTTGTTGAGAGAAGGCTTAAAGCCAGTGATGCTGAATAACTGATGTAAGATTTTTTAAGGACATAAGATATTAGTGAAAACTTCAATGTGTAAAATTTTTCTTCCCATTTTCAGAGTTATTCTAAACCTGAATTGCAAAGGATTTGTGACTTCTTGGAACATGTATCTGAAAGACTGAAAAGCCATGTACCACGGATTAGGTCATGGACATCTTTAGGGAACCATTCTCCTTACTCCGTAATATTATGATAGCTGCCATAATATCGGTTAACTTTTCAGAGGAGTAATGAACTCTTGTAAGCACTAGTAAGGTCTGTGCGTGCGAGTCACATGTTGTACCTCGATCTGGGTTGTCCACACACGGGTATGTTGCCTTTGGGTGCAGAAGGGAGGAGGGCTTCATGCACCACATTTATAAGTTTTTAAGACATTTTATTTATATAGGAGGTTTATAGAATATTTTCTAAAAACATATAAAAGGTCATATATAAAGTGATTTTAATGTAAAATAACATAAAACATTCTGTATGATTAAGTAGATCATTTTGGAAAAATTTAAATTATCTTTTTTTATTACTTTATTCCAAAAGGGACTATGTATTTGACTAAAATGACTTTATGGCCAAATAATTGTATTGGTAGGGCTTTTTAAGAGAAATATATTTTCTATGGTACTTTTACCACAAGTCATGTACTTTCCAAGAACATTTAATGAGATAAAAGTATTTCAGTGTATTTGAATGATATCATATATTTATACTTATTATAAACATAATACTAAGAGCTGACGAAAATATCACTTAGGAATTATGTAAAGTGTAAAAATAATGAAATATTTTGAAAAATTAATGAAATATTAAATATTTGGGGAGTAGTAAGACAAAAATCTCAAAGTTGATTAAATTCTTAGTGGACCATAGAGACAATGTAGCTCCATAGAGTCATTCTAAACATATTTTATGATCTCTTATATTTTTATGATATATATCTTTATGATCTCTTATATTGTACATAATCACAAAATGAAAATACTGTCTCAGTGTGGATGAAATTACAAAAATTTTCATTTGCATCGTATTTATCTATATTTTCTTTACATTCATAGAATATGAACTTCAATTTGAAAAATAATGATAATCACAAAATGAAAATACTGTCTCAGTGTGGATGAAATTACAAAAATTTTCATTTGCATCATATTTATCTATATTTTCTTTACATTCATAGAATATGAACTTCAATTTGAAAAATAATGATTAAAAATATTTCTATATATGTACACACATATATGCAAGTATATATGCACACACAGATACAGACATATAATATATATGAATATATATTTATAAATGTATATATGTATGCATACTTTTATTCACCTTTTCATTTTTGTTCACAGCACTTACAAACATTTTCATATTATTTATTTATTTATTTATCTATTTATTTTATTTATTTAGTATGTATGTATATACTAAGCCAATTCATGACAGCATTGTCTGTCTTATTTAGTTCTGTAGAACATTACCTACTTTTAAAACAATGCATTTCTTACTTAACTGTATATATATTAGAATTAGTATTTTATTTATATACTTGCTAAACAGTTAATATTTGAATACCATTTTAATGTTCTTTAGATTTTTTAAGTATCCACATGTTCTATGACTCTATAGCTTTCATTAGATAAAATGTCATACTGTTTAGTCATAATTATCATTTCTAGAGGTAAGCAATTTGTAATGTTTATTATAACCTCCTTTTATTTTTCTTTCATAGATCTCTTCCTATTTGTTATTTTTTCCTTAGATGTTGACTGCTGGAGTTCTATGAATATAGAAATACACTGGAATTTTATATAAATGTAAAAATATGTTATACAAAACACCTGATGTGTTCTTATTTATTATCCAATATATAAAGTAGATATTAGAAATAAATATTTAAAAATTTAAATAGATTGGGCCGGCCCGGTGGCGCACTGCTACAGTGCGCCGCTTGGGAGCACGGTGGCGCTCCCGCCGAGGGTTCGGATCCCACATACAGACCGGTTCCCGCTCACTGGCTGAGCGAGGTGTGGGAGCAACACCGAGGGTTGCGATCCCGTTGCCAGTCCCGGTCCGGTACGGGCGCAACACTGAGGGTTGCGATCCGTTGCCAGACAAGAGAAAAGAGATAAAAAGGAAAAAAAAAAAAATTAAATAGATTGAATTTACCAAATACATTTATTCAGCAAACTAATACTACCATATACATTTTTACTTTTCTTGAAGTGTCTTTAACAGACATAACTGATTCATAGTAGTTTGTATTCAACTGAAGTAATTAATACCTCAGTCTAAATTTATTATGTAATTTTTTGTAACTTTTTTCTAATATTTTTTTTCATAATAGTGATTCAGCCATAATGTCTCTCGCTGCTGTATTATCAGAGATTTCTCTTTCACTTCTCTTAAATCATAGAGTGATGTACACTATTCTTATTAACTCCACTGACTAGAAATCTTTAGGAGGTGATTGATGTGACTGTTCTGAAATGAAGCACATACCAGAATTCAAAACTACAAAGGTGACTACTGAGGATGATGGACTGCTAAATTCTGCAGAAGAGAGAAGTTTTCTATTAAGGTATGATAAACGACAGCAACTTCTCTGTTAATTTACTTTTCCTTTCGCTTTAACTTCTTCATTTTTTTTAACTTAAGTTTTCTAATCCATCTTGAAATTGGAAGTGGCTTATCAAATATTAGTTCAAAAAAAAAAAAACTTTAAAAATGTTTCCAGACATAAAAACTACATGTTTAAATAGAATGACGAGTAATATGTAGTTTGATAATTTTATCAAATTTAAGTCAGTAATTCCTTTACGAGCTTAATAATGGCCTTGCAAAATTTTGCAGATATTTCCTACAGCCACTGATCCAATTAATCTTGTAATATAAGCTAGTCCCAATAATTCTGAAAGCACTTCCTTGTGAGCCTTTGTCAATGTAGTATTATCATTACATGCAATCATAACAGAATTAGCTTTAGTATTTTGACATGGTATTTAATCTAATTTTCATGTGCTTATAATAAATTATATAGACATTCAATCATGTGCACGTATAGTTTCCTTTTTTGTGTTTTGCCATTGTGCAAGAAATCATTTCTTTCCTCAATATATGCTTTAAAAATAAATTACAGCACATCCACAAATACGTATTTCTGTCCTTGATATATTTATATAAGCATAAAAGTGAATGAATGAATTCTTCTAACCCAAATGTATAGATCTGCCAACATTTTTAGTACCTGTCCTGCTGATAATAATAAGAGTAGCATATTTTATTAGCTGTCAAATTCTGTGCTCTTTTTAAATATCATTTATTTCACCAGTATTTATGTAAATGGATTGCAAAATATTCAGTGAGTGATGGGTTTCTGTCCATTTCCTTTCCAGTTACTGATCAGAAAGCTAGAATAAATTATTATTGGTGGCTTAGCAAAAAATTTGAATAATTTAAATATTATTTGCTTTCTTCCTCATGCAATAATTTAGCATTGAACTATGTTAACTCTATGTAGTGTTAGCAAACCAGAAGTAAGGAAATTCAAAACTGACTCATATTTTAGCTGGCATATGAAATACTCTCTGTAAAATAATCCACCTGTTTTAGGATTTTACTGTTATTTAGTCTTTTTTAATTGCTGAAGATTTAATGGTTACATGTTTAAGGACAACAATAACAAAAACACGAAGGTAATAAAGCAGCAGAAAATACATTGTGAGTTTTACTAGGATTGCATCATTTCATCGTCACAAAATTCTACAAGAGTTACTAATATGTTATCTATCACACATACAAGGAAAATAATTTGTAGAGAGAATGAGTGGCTTCCCCAAGTCAGACAGCTAGTCAGTGGAGAGTGGTAAGACATCTTAATCCAGTCTCTCTAACACAAGCATGCATGCATGGCTACATATTTGAGTTGTCTCAAAACAACACACTTTTAAAAGGAAAGCAGTTCTATTTATTAGCTCTTGTTCAGAAAAGTTCAGTAAGTTAATTTTCACTATTTTTCTTGGAACTGAAGGAAACTGCCCACCCCAGTGGTCCTAACCCATTACTCAGACTTATACTCTGCTCATTCACTGACTTTCTTGTCCAAAATATTAGGATATCTTTTCACTTTTCCAGCTTCCACAGCCTATTATATTTAAAATGGTAGTTTATCTTCTATTACCTGTTTTCCTCCAATGGTACACTCAATTAAGCTGATACTTACATTTAATTTGCACAGGTACTTTATTGGGTTTATAATTTTTTAAAAAAGAAAAGTATTTAGGGACCAAATTATGTATATGGTATGAATATACTGTATTAGTTTAGTCATAGCCACTGATTCAAGATAATATTTTTGAGAAAGGATATAAGTAGAAACATAAATAAACAAACAAGCAAACAAATGAAGACATTGTGTCATTTAAACATCTGTCATTGAATCAATTACACCATCATGTTGTATCCATGAAGAAGTGAACTACATGCTAATTTATTGTAGTATAATTTCAAGAGTAGCAGGATGTTTAATAATATTAATAAAAACAAACACTGATAAGATCACTTTCTAATCCTCTCCTTAGCAGTACTGCCTCCAATTGTGTTCACTACCACCTTTTGTGTTTTAAAATATGATATTTCCTAGAACTAGAATTATCTTTCTTTGACAAGAAAACAATTTTCTTTCAGTTGAACAATCCAGTATCATACATAAGCATGATAATTGTATTTACACTCATACAGTAAAAAGACAGTCTTCTGTGCCATAATCACTGGTAATAATATTTTCTAGTCAAAGTAATAATACACACACACACACACAGACATGTACACACAGATACATGGTCATCAATACTGAAAAGAATAAGAAAACAATATCACTATTGCAGATGGCAGCATTGCCCTTCTGAAAATTCTTATATTAGTATGTTCATTAATATTACTGCAAAAAAAACATAATAAAATAAAAGCTATGTATATTTTTATGTCATCAATATGTAAGAATAAAATGGTCAGCATTGCCCTTCTGAAAATTCTTATATTAGTATGTTCATTAATATTACTGCAAAAAAAACCATAATAAAATAAAAGCTATGTATATTTTTATGTCATCAATATGTAAGAATAAAATGGCGAAAACTCTCACCAATAAGAGCCAGGTGCAGTAATAAAAAATAAAGCAACTGAATAAAACAGTGAGTACCAGGGTGAAAAAAGATCCAAATATATGTGGACATTTGATTTAGAAAAAGAGAGTTCAATCTTTTCAGTAAATTATTCTAGTTCAACTGGCTATCCTTATGAGGAAAAAAGCAGAATTTAACTCCTAACTCACTTCGTTCTTAAAAATCAGTACCAAAGAAATTGCACATCTGAATGTTGATGGTAAAACCATAAAGCTTCTAGAAGAATAAAAAAAAGAGTGGTTTAAAGCTTTGAATTTGTGAACATATTGAAAAAAATCCGGAATATAATTTAAAAAGCATTTCAAAAAATTGAATATCCAGGTGGTCAATAATAATATAATAGTTTTTCAACTTTAATAATAATCAAGAAAATGCAAAATAAATCATGATATGATGCCACTGCAACTCTCTGGATAAGTAACATTGAGAAAGACAAAATTAAACTAAGCTATAATGGTGAAGGTTGAAATGCTTGTGGAACTACAGGAACTTTCATGGTGTAATTAAATTATTACAAATATTTCAGAAAAAGGTTTTTTTTTTTTTTTTTTGTCTTTTTTCGTGACCGGCAACGGATCGCAACCCTCAGTGTTGCGCCCATACCGGACCGGGACCGGCAACGGGATCGCAACCCTCAGTGTCGCGCCCGTACCGGACTGGGACCGTGGGATCGCAACCCTCGGTGTTGCCCCCGCTCCTCACTCAGCCAGTGAGCGGCCGGTCTGTATGTGGGATCTGAACACGTGGCGGGAGCGCCGCCGCGCTTCCCAAGCGGCACACTGTAGCAGTGCGCCACCGGGCCGGCCCAGAAAAAGGTTTTATCAATGTCTATTAATTGAAACATACACGGGCCGGCCCAGTGGCGCACTGCTACAGTGCGCCGCTTGGGAAGTGTGTCAGCGCTCCCGCCAAGGGTTCGGATCCCACATGCAGACCAGTTCCCGCTCACTGGCTGAGCGAGGTGCAGGCGCAACACCGAGGATTGCGATCCCTTTGCCGGTCCCGGTCCGGTACGGGAGCAACACTGAGGGTTGAGGTCCGTTGCCGGACACGAAAAAAGACAAAAAAGGGAGGGAAAAAAAAAAAAAGAAAAAGAAACATACACATTCCCTGAGAAAGGTTTAAGTATAGTTGTAGGTATAACAAAAATGAGTACATATGTGCACTGATAGATGTGTACACAAATATACTTAGCACCTCTTATTTTTTTTTTCATTTACAGAAATTTTCGGCCTCTATAAAAATATTGATGTGGATAGATACTTAGAACATGCTTTAAACAAATACATTATTTAAATATATTAGTTAAAATTTTAAATAAGTATATACAATGTATACATGCATTGAACATCACACTGCCCATCATAAATCACAATCATTACATGCCAATCACAAATAAAATAAAACTTTTAAAAAATTGAATAAGAGAAGGGTTATCCATTTAATTACTTCTTTAGCATTGGTCATGAAGATTCTCAATCAGAAAACAGGATTATTGAAACTGGGAAGAGGTAAATATGGGTTACAGAGAATAATTTACTAGAAAACAGATAAAAGAAGAAACTTGGTTCTTGTATTAGTCTGTTTCTGTTGCTTATAACTAAACATCTGGAACTGGGTACTTGTAAGAAAATGAAATTTATTGCTTACAGTTCTCAGGCTGGGAAGGACAAAGTTCAGGGAACACATCCGGTGAAGGTCTTCCTTGGTGATGGCTTCAGCAATACAGGGCATCACATTGCAAGACTGCAGAAGCAGAAAGAGATTCTCACGTGCTCTCATTTTAAATCCCTCAGAATCACGCATTGACCACTATTATTAATCCATTCATTAGGGCATATTCCTCAGAATCTACTGATGATGGCTTCAGCAATACAGGGCATCACATTGCAAGACTGCAGAAGCAGAAAGAGATTCTCACATGCTCTCATTTTAAATCCCTCAGAATCACGCATTGACCACTATTATTAATCCATTCATTAGGGCATATTCCTCAGAATCTACTGATCTCTTCAAGGCCCCACCTTTCAATTACCGTAATAGAATTTCCCACCCTCTTAACACTGTCACAGTGGGGACCGAGCCTCTAGTACATAAAACTTGAGGGACACAATTAAATCCATATCAGTCCTTGAGAAGCTGTGAACATACAGAGTCACATCCTTTGGATATATGTAATGGAAAATTCAGAATCACTACAGTGAAGAAGTTTCAAATACTGTTGCAGCAAATGTCAAATACCATCGTTTGAAGTAAATAGTTAGCCAAACCTCAACAGAATCTAATATTTTATATACAATAAGTATCTACCTAGCACCACTTTTTATGCTAGCCCCATTTAGAAAGAACCCTAATGTTCTTCAACAGTAGAATAAGTAAAAATATTTAAACAATGGTATTCATTACAGTGTTGCCTAACACTACAGTTGCCAGGTACAGAACATTTCAAAGCTGTCTAGGAAAGAAAGTGAATTAACTTGTGCTACACACAGCACAGACAAATTTCACAAACTTGATTGAGAGGAACCAGGAAAAAGACAATGAATACTGTGTTTTTCCATTAATATAAATTTCAGTCAACTTCATTTACGGTGTTAGGAATCATTATTTCTTTTTCTTTTGTGTAATAAGCAGACACTAATGGTTGAGAAGGGGTATGAAAGGAATCTTTTCAAATGTGGTTAATATGTATTTCTTAATCCGGTTAGTGGTGACATCGGTAGAGTCATCTTGTCATAATTTATAAACTGTTCACTTAAAATTTGTTCACATTCAGTAAAAAACATTATTTTAAAAATTCAGGAAAATTAAAAAAAGAAAAAGAAAAGAAATTGAAAAGACCAAAATAATTGGAGAATAAAAGCAAAGATGCCCAGCTGGATATGAGGTAAGGGGGCCTGACCAAACCAACTCCACTTTCCTCACATTGATTTTCTCTATATTTTTTATATTTTCTATTTATTTTATCTATGCTTTAATTTTTATTATTTACTCCCTTTGCTAGATCTGGGCTTAGTTTGTTCTTCACTTTCCAGTTTCCTAAGGTACAAAGGTATTTGATTATCCGAGATCATTCTTTTTTATTAATGTATGCATGTAAATTAAGTAAATTTCCCTTTTAGCAAAAAAAAATATATATATATAAGAAAAAAGTTATTTTAAGTCATTTTTTTGGAGGTATAACTGGAGTTTTAAAATACCTCGTCACTTTTAGTGCAGTTTCTCATCCTGTCTTTTCACTTAATATAACACCTTGAAAATCATAATTTTAGAGTATTTAAGACAAATTTTCAAGGTAAATATTTACTCTAATATTATGATTTTAATAACTGCAATATGTTGCATTTTATGGAAGTCCATAATTTACTTAGCCATTCTCAGATTGTTGAACATTCAGTTTATTCCCAGGTTTTTACTTTTATGTGTGCCTTCCACATTAAAAAATATATATTTGATTATTTTCTTACGGTTTCAAGAAGTAGGATAATCGGTTGAATGTGTGTGCACATTTTAAAGACTTCTATTTATGAATCCAATCTGTTCTTCAAGAAAGTTTTACCGGTTTGGGGGGCCCAGGGAGCGACCCGCCCCCGAGGGCGGTGACCGGCAGCCGTGGCTCTGCAAACTTTCTGACGGTCGGTAGCTGGGGACGTGCTGGCACGCGGAGGTACCAGGGCAGAAGGTGGGTGCCAGCCTGGTGAAGCGAGAAGAAACTTGGAGGGAATGAAGTACTCAGGCCTATTCCCAGCGAACTGGAGTACAAAGAGCCCAGAGTGGAAAGGGTTGTCTGGAAAGAAGCTACTTGGAGCGGAGCCCATTTCTTATTTATAATGTATTTTCCTGGTAAAAGGAGGGGAAGGAGAGCCAAAAGCTGTAGAATCTGCGCCTTGCCCTGCCCATGCACTGTGCTTTATCCCGAGTGACTGTGAGGATCGCACAACGACATTGTCGTGAGTGGCACCATCCTCCCGTCTGACACACAGGCAGTCCCTCGGGTGCCTTGATCCCGCGGCGAGGACTTGTCATCACAAGCACCAAGACTTGTCCTCTGCAGTGCCCCGTCCAGGAAACTCTCCACTGCGTGACCTGCTGGGGTCCATACGCATGCTATGGAGTGGATGTAGCTGCTGCTACAGCTGCTTTTTCTTAACCTATTTTTCCTTTCGTTCTGCATTTTGTGGTCACTTGAAGTTGTCTTCTTTCACACTGATGCAATTTTTTCCCCCTCAGCTCTGCCCACCACATAGATATCAATCCCATCATTGTCTTCTCAGTTTCCTTGCAAAACTTGCCTATTATGTCCATCTCCAGTATGAGTGCACCCTCACCTCCTGTTGATTTTTCTTCTTATCCTGTTGCTTTTCATCTCAGTGACTTTATTTTTAGCTTTTGACTTAGTTTCTGGTTTTGATATTCCAGATAAATACTTTTAATTTTTAAATGAATTCTGAATACCTTTAAAAAAAAATCAGATTGACTACCTATGTCCTAAATGTGTTAGTTATTCTCAAAGTCCTTTACAAAGGGCTGCTCAGTAATTCATAAGATGAATTACAATGAAGGACTGTGCCCAGTCAGGGCAGTGATAAATGTAAATGGGATTACACTTTCTCTAGCTTGCTTTCTAATAAGCAGTATGGGTGTCCTTATGGAAAGAAAAGATTCTGGTAATTGTGAGAGAAAGACCACATGCACCATAAGAGAGATATGGAGAAGTTAGTCCACGACATGCCACAAACACTAAGATTTTCAACTACAGGTCTAAATCACAAAGATGGTTAAAGTATAGGCACATATTAAATTTGCTTAGGAAAGTTTCTGTTTCTTATCACACAAACACACCCCTCCCCCACTCTCTGACCCCAACACATACAGGCCTAATTATAACCATAATTGGAACTAGAGGTGGGCTTGTAGACAAAACCTTTCGAAATGATAGCAAATTGGTGGTAACAGTTTGTCAGGGTGTGTGCATGAGAGGGTGGAAAGGTGCAGTAACTGGGAATATTTTCCTCCAATGGAAAGTGATAACAAAATCAGTTTAGTTTTCATAAATGTTCAACTAATGGATCAAAGCCTGTTTTAATTTTTTAGTGTTTTTCAGTTTATTTTTGTAGTCTTTATCACCATAAGACAATTTTGACAGTTAGATTATTGTTTCTCAAAATACTGGATAAAGATAATAAAGAAGCTGTGAAAAACAGAAGGAACCAGGTCCTTGACTGTATATAATTACAGTCCCATTGTTTGACCCGGTGGAAGGAAACACATTTTCCTTATTGCCAGTATTCTGTATAAGAAATTATTCCCCAAGTATATAATACGGGAAGTTACATCATTCTTTAAACTTGCTAATATACAAAATATCAATGATTGAAGCAAATGCCCTATTGGGGAGAATATGATGCAAAATGGGATTGTAACAATTGCATGGACATATATGATGCATGTAAATTGATGACCATTAAACCTATTATAAAACACCTCCCCCAAGAATCTAACAGAAAACAAGTGTATCTATCTTCCCCATAGTGGAGATAATTTATGAGTATATAGAGGATCAAGATAAGATAAAGAATCGCACACAGAAGGATTGCAGAAAATGTCTCAGAACTATATTAAAAACCTTGGAAGGATATATAGACATAGTATTTGTAGGTACTTGATTAATCTAGGTATCCCAAACTTAAGTTCTACAAAATGAAATAATATGAGAGCTTATCCTGACATTTTCCTTTTTAAAGCATTAGCATGATGATACATCTACAATGACAGCAGCTTACTAAATTGTCTGACCCAAGCATAACAGAAAAGTAGCTCACTATAAGATATTCCTGAGAATCAGCTCAGCCTTGCCAAAATGTAGAGAAAACAATGAAACATGTGAAGAGAAAAGGTTAGAGTGTTTAATCATGTTCATGTGTTCACACACCTCTAGACTATGAAAAGCCACATAGTCTGCCTCTGATTATAAATTAGATTGGTAAATATATATGGATAAATTGTGACTGAGAACATTTGGTAGTCTATTCCATTATAGGTTTCTTGCTTTTGTTTTGTTTTTTGGGGGGGTTAGGTTTAGTTTTTGTTTTTGTTTTGAGAAAGATTGCTTGATAACCTGTTCTCCCTAGTCAGTATCTCTGAACACATTAGATTGACACTGATTTTTGAAAATCGGTTGTTAGGTGCACTGGATGTTTAGGATCTTGCAAGAAACAAGATTATGGAACCAGTGAAAAAAATATACAGAAGCCAGGTAGTTGATTTGGGACTTTTAGAAGAATTTTAGGGTTTTATTTATTTATTTTTATTTTTAAAAGATGACCGGTAAGGGGATCTCAACCCTTGGCTTGGTGTTGTCAGTACCACGCTCAGCCAGTGAGCAAACCGGCCATCCCTATATAGGATCCGAACCCGTGGTCTTGGTGTTATCAGCACCTCACTCTACCAAGTGAGCCATGGGCCGGCCTGAGTTTTAGGGTTTTAATCTCTGTGTCACAAATGAAAATCACCAGAATATTCTCACTGGCAAAGGGGCTCTTTAAGGTGGACAGAATAACATGTTCAAAGAATATCAGCCATAACTGGCATTTGCTGAGCCAAAACTGATCCACTTTTGTTATTCCAGATTTGCCAGTTTTCCAGTAACAAAAACTAAATTACATCTGATGACATGGTGCTGTTCTCAGAAATAACAGCCTGTCACTCTCATGGTTGTAGGCTGACCACTGCAGAACTAGTGCTGGGTCTGGAGCTCACAGACCCCTGGAGCGGGTTCACAAACCCTTCACATCAGGCCTATGAGCTAGGTAATAGGCAAAAAGGTCTTTAGAGCTGTAGTTGAAGTAGGAATAGTCTTCATTCAGCACACACATGTCTGAGAGCTAAGCAGTCCAAAAAGATACTCCGAAACTCAACTGCTACTGGCAAAGTCCAAAGTAAAACTGAGCAGCTGCCAGCAGAGTAAACGTGCTCTATTTTTAGACTCAAGCCCTGCCCAGCTGCTGCTGCTGCTTCACAAACTGGAGAACACAAAATAGCAACAAAAGAAAAAGATACATTGTCACACATGTGCACTAACTCCACCCACACACAACTTGTCTACAAGGAATGTGCTGCACCATTCCCAACAGGACCTAAGGCAAGGGGGCCTGACTAAATTATTCTATTTTCCTCGCAACCATATTGAATCTTCGTTACCTAAAGGGAACACTGGCTTGTTAACACTGGGATAGGTATAATTATTGCATTTAGATTGGCTTTTTATATTTTTTTGGTTTCTTGGAGTATTAGCAAATGCTTGGTTGAATGCCAACTATTTTACCTAAGTGGTCTATAAAAAATGGATTACTTTCAGGGCCGGCCCGTGGCTCACTCAGGAGAGTGCGGTGCTGAAAAAATGGATTACTTTCAAGAAGCCAGCTTAAAGATGAATAAGTAAGGTAACCTAGTTCTCATAAAAAACTAGGCAGTTTAATGATAAACTAATGTATTGAAAAAGTCCTGAAATACAGTACCCAAAATAATGTAAAGTTTCCCTAACAGTCAAGTTACAGGCATCCAGGAAAAAATAGAATGGCCTCTATAAAAGTAATTTCTAGAAGTCCTATCTCTGAATGTTTGTCTCTCTACCCATGCAACTCTGGTTTCACTGATATGGAAATTTTAGTAAATAAGGGAAAGCTAAGTTAATGAGAGATATTGATAATGAGAGATATTGATAATGATTATGCTGCTTTGAAATATAAAACTCCCTGGAAGTTTCTGGATCTCAAAGCCAATACAGCAATAGTATCAATGAATAGGGCTGTTGTCAGGATCAAATTAATTATTATATATGATCTTATAACAGTGTCCAATACAGAATGAACACATAATAAATATTAACTATTATAATTAATACCACTAAAATGTGGCTTCTTAACTTGATCAGTATCTCAAAATTTCTCTCGTTTCTCCCCACTTTGTATTCAGCTGCTTATTCCATTCACCTCAAAAGCCCCCTGGGCTCCTCTGCTGGAATGAGGGAAGTTCCACCGGGCCTTGACCATGCCCCCTCCCTCGTTCCTCCTCCACCAACCCTCTCCCCCTCTCTTTTCTCCTCTCCCCCTTCCCCCCAACTGCTCTGCAACATCTTAGAATGTAAAAAGCAATAATAATAAATACATAAAATTAATTTAAAAAGACATTCAGTATCATTCTGAGTCCTCAAATAGCTTACCATTTGCAAAGGCCAACAGATAAAATATCACTTTACTACCAAAACCCTCCAAGCACCAGCAGCTCTCCATCAGACTCTTTCACTACTGCTTTGCCCAATTTCTTCTTCCTTCAGTAGGAGACAAATCCTAATCTATCTCATTTGGGCATTTGTTCCATCAGACTCCTTTTATATTTCTCATATCTTCACAGTCTTTATTCTACTGTTTTTCCCTTGAGTTCGTGAATATGCTCTTATCTCTACCCCTTATGCAAAAATTCTCCCTCACTATCCCTACATTGTCCTCTAAAGCACTTGTTTTTCCCTAGGATTTTCATTTTAAGAAGACCTGCTGTAGTCCACTGTCTTCACTTTTCTCAACCACAATTTAGTACTTAACAGGCTATAATTTAACTTTGCCCCTACTACCAGTTCAAACAACAATGTTGACGGTTTATTTTGGCAAATCAGAGGGACATTTCCTGTAGACTTTCTATTCTAATGTGTTTCACCTCACTGTTTAAGACTGATGCTCCAAATTCTCTCCCAAGAAGGCTACCTGGTAAATTTTTTAATCCTGCTTCTGCTGTTGGAATTTGCATTTTTACATGTGTCTGAAAGGAAGTTCTAATCTGCTACTTCTAAATGCTTTCTGGTAGCTCTACTTTTAACACAGTCACCTAAGATCTAAAAAGTTCCAAATCCATAGTCTTGCATCTTCCCATGAAATTTTGCCTCCTAATACTTTCCTAGTGTCAATTTGTGGATCCACCTTATAATGTTGCCTTAGTCAGAATTATATGGGAATTAGTCCTTTCATTCCACAGAGAGTTGTGAAGTCCTCCCACTTCTACATCCTAATATTTAATCTACCTTGTCCTCTGCATTTTGTTTCTACTGACACTCAAAATTCCATGCTCACTGGTCTCCCATTATTCTAGGCTGGGCCCTTTCAAACCTGTTCTCAATCTGAGTGTTAACATAATCAATCAAAATCAGTTTGGTTTTCTTTTCTCCTGCATTTTAATTTCTCCCTATTACATACAAATTTAAAGTCTATGCTCCTTAATGCAGTATAAGTGTTTTATCTAGTCATATTTTCTTTTCTATCTTCATTGTATTTATGGATTGCTTCATACTTTTCACAAGCAAACTTGTGGGTTTTTAGGGATATACCACGTGATTTCAAAACTTCACACTTTTTCATATCCTTTTCTTTTCCTGTAATGATTTTATTCTCATTAATACGCCCACCTTAATCTTGCCCTCCAACTCCTTGGAAAACTCATTGACAGCTCTGAAGCATAGATAGGGTGCTAACTCCCTAGGAGGAATTTTTCTATTTAATCTCACAACCACCATAGAGAGTTCATTATTCCCTACTGCTATGCTTTAAAAAATTCTTCTGTTCTTTTATATGTTATGCCACAGAATAAATTACTTTTAATAATTTTGATTTCATCACAAAATTACAACCATATATTTAAGTTCAAAATTATATGGTTTGGGCCGGCCCGGTGGCGCACTACACTAGTGCGCCGCTTGGGAAGTGCGGCGGCGCTCCCGCCGAGGGTTCGGATCCCACATAC
>NW_007729526.1:86453-87600 GCF_000696425.1 Galeopterus variegatus | reverse complement strand
GCAGGTACTGGCATTATGTAAATTCTTATACACAGACACACACACAGAGTATATATGTTTGTACATATGAATGTAATGCATGCAATGTTAATTCAATATAACTTAAATAAGTAGTATTTATATTTTGAGGTCTAAGTCATTAAAATTCTAATATAGCAATTAGAAAGTTTTCTGATAATGGCAATACATATAAAAATATTTTATCATTTTTTGCAAGTTTCTTATCGTGCACTGTAATTATCAGTGATTAGTATAAAACTAGCTAATGCATAATTATAGCTTTGATTTTGTGGTTGAAGAATGATATATACATTTACAAGATACATGTTTTGTAGAAATTTGGAGTTAAAATTAATATGTTCTAAACCCATTTCCAGCCTCAACTGCAGCATTTTAAATGCCAACCCCTAACCATTACAAGTGTATTTTTCTTGGAATGAAGAGTATTTATCTACATGTTGAAGGTAATTTTCTTCACTCACTACATTACCATAAATTATAGCAGATACTTAGTCTCCATTCAGAACTTTCCTTTTTGTAAAGACTTTACTTAGGAAAATATTGACAAGTCTAAACTTAAAAAAAAATTAGCATGAACAATTTCTTTCTTAAGGTATGAGTTCTATTTTATTCATTATTACAGTTTTCAAGGTAATTTATTTCTCTAAATTTATTTTTTTCTTATAATCCAAGTTAAAATAAAATATCCTTATATGAGATTTGCAGCCTTTCCTTGAATATCACAGAGTCCTTTTTTCATTAAAGAAAATAGATGAGAAAAATATGCTTTGTATTCATGTACAAGGGAGAGACTGATAACGAGGCTAGGGCTGCTCGGGTCGGCCAGCGGCTGACCCGACATTCACGCTTGACACATGTACTTTGGAAAAAGTAAATCCTTCAGAGACTACTGCTTTTGACTATGAAAAGAGGCATGTTTGCTATTATATTTTTCCCTCTTATTTGAAAGAAAAATAAGGAGAGAATAAAAATTATGACATTTTTGGTAGAATAAATTGAGGATAGAATCAATATAAATATACTAGATCTAGGTTAATTTTGAGTTTGCTAACTTTATTTTCTAAAACTTTTACATGTCCTTTTCTTTCATTAGAAATTATTTTCCAAGTGAGCCTTTACAGGTGAG
>NW_007729526.1:82961-85442 GCF_000696425.1 Galeopterus variegatus | reverse complement strand
TTTACATTTAGCCTTGTCATTGAAAGGTATTATCTAACTCCTGTCATTTTATTGCTTTCATATTGTTGTTTTAACCATATTTTGTTTTAGACCCTGTTGTGGTTTTGTTGGTTTTTTGAAATGGGTGATAGTTCTTTTTCTTTTTTTTTTTTTTTTCCTTTTTCTTTCCTCTCTTTCTCATTTGCCTATATGCTCTATCAGTGGGATTTGTTCTTTCTCATGTATTCATGGTAGTGACTTATTTTTTTTGGATTCTAGATGCAGGACTGTCTTGAGGATTTCTTGGAGGGTTTGGTCGTGTGGTGCTGAATTCCCACAGTTTTTGTTTGTCTGGGAAATACACTATTTCTCTTTCATATTTGAAGGAAAACTTTGCTGGGTATAGTATTCTTGGCTGGCAGTTTTGTTGTTGTTATTGTTGTTGTTTGTTTGTTTGTTTTCTTTTAGTGCTTTAAATATACCATCCCATTCTCTTCTGGCCTGCAGGGTTTCTGCTGAGAAATCTGTGTTAGGCTGATGAGGACTCCTTTATAGGTGACTTGACACTTTTCTTATGCTGTTTTTAGGATTCTCTCTTTCTCTTTGACTTTGGCCAGGTTGACTAAAATGTATCTTGGAAAGGACTTTCTTGGATTGAATCCTTCAGAGATCTTTGAGCCTCTTGGTTCTGGAAGTCTGTGTCTCTATCATTACCTGGGAAGATTTCTGCTACCATTTTGTTGAACAGTTTTTCAAAATCATTTCCTTTTCCCTCCTTTTCTGGAACACCCATGATCCAGATGTTTGTGTACTTGAGGATGTCTGATAGCTCTCAAATATTTTCTTTATTTTTTTATGTTTTATTTATTTATTTATTTATTTATTTTTTTGTCTGCTTGGGTTATTTTCCAAAACACTGTCTTTGAGATCAGAAATTCTTTCTTCTACTTGCTATAGCCTGCTGCTCAACCTCTCCAATGTAGGTGTTCTTTCATTGCATGAGTCTTTCATTTCCAGGAGTTCTGCTACATCCTTTTTTATAGCATTTATTTCTTTGTAAATTTCCTCCTTCATGTCTTGTATTGTTTTTCTCATTTAATTGTGTCATCTGTCTGAAACTTAACATATCTCACTCAGTTTCCTTAAGATTGTTGCCCAGAATTCTTTGTCAGACATGTCAAGATTTATTTGTTGTTTTCGGTCTGGTATTTGAGAGTTATTATATTCCAAAGGAAAGAAAAAGATATACTATACAAAATGGAATCCAAAAAAGAGTGGGAGCAGCTATTCTTATATCAAATAGAATAGATTTTAAACCAAAAACTTATAAAGAGAGACAAAGGACACAAAACCATCATAAATATATATGCACCCCAAATTTGTGCACCCATATATATAAAGCAAACACCATTGCACCTAAGGAGAGAGAGAGAGACCCCAGTACAATAATAGCTGGTTACTCAATGCCACTCTCTCAACATTGTACAGATCACACAGGCAACAAATCAACAGAGAAACCCAGGATTTAAACTACACTTTAGACCAATTGGACTTTGTGAACATATACAGAACATTTCAACCAACACTTAGAGAGTATACATTTTTCTCATCAGCACATGAAATATTCCCCAAGGTAGACCACCCAATAGGTCATAGATCAAGCCTCAGCAAATTTTTAAAAAATTGAAATCATTTCAAGTATCTCCTCAGGACACAAAGGATTAAAACTAGAAGTCAACAACAAGAGAAACTTTGGAAGCCATGAAAATACATGGAAATTAAACAACATGGTCCTGAATGACCCATGGGTCAGAGAAGAAATTATACAGGTAATCAAAAAAATATATTGAAACTAACAATACAAATGACATATCATACCAAAACCTATGGGATATTACAAAAGCAGTAAAAGAAGGAACGTTTATTGCAATAAATGATTATGTAGAAAGAATACAAAGACTTAAAATAAACAACCTAACATTACACCTCAAAGAAATAGAAAAACAAGAACAATTCAATCTCCAGGTTAAAAGTTTGAAATAATTAAAATCAAAACAGAACTAAATGAAATAGAGACCAATAACATGATAGGAAAGATCAACAAAACAAAAAAGTTGTTTTTTTGAGAAGATAAACAAAATGGACAAACCATTAGCCAGACTAAGAAAAAGAAGAGAGAAGACCCAAATAATAAAAATCAGAAGTGAAAAAGAAGACATCACAACTGATACCACATAAATAAAAATAATCATTAGAGACTACTATGAACAACTATATGCCAACAAATTTGAAAATCTGGGGGAAATGGATAAATTTCTGGACACATACAAACTATCAAGACTGAGATAAGATGACATAGAAAAACTGAACAGACCATTAACAAGCAATAGGAATGAAGCAGTAATAAGACTTACAGTAAAGAAAGGCCTAGAACTGGATGGCTTCAGTGCTGATTTCTACCAAAAAGGTAAAAGAGGAATTAATGCCAATTCTTTCCAAACA
>NW_007729526.1:49796-82816 GCF_000696425.1 Galeopterus variegatus | reverse complement strand
AAGAAGACATCACAACTGATACCACATAAATAAAAATAATCATTAGAGACTACTATGAACAACTATATGCCAACAAATTTGAAAATCTGGGGGAAATGGATAAATTTCTGGACACATACAAACTATCAAGACTGAGATAAGATGACATAGAAAAACTGAACAGACCATTAACAAGCAATAGGAATGAAGCAGTAATAAGACTTACAGTAAAGAAAGGCCTAGAACTGGATGGCTTCAGTGCTGATTTCTACCAAAAAGGTAAAAGAGGAATTAATGCCAATTCTTTCCAAACAATTCAAAAAAGTTAAAACAAAGAAAAAAAAAGTTGAATGAGTCCAAACTCATTCTTTGAAGCCAGTAATACCCTGATACCAAGATCAGACAAAGATTCAACAAAAAAAAAGAAAACTATAGGCCAATGTCTTTGATGAACATAGACACAAAAATCCTCAACAAAATATTAGCGAACAGAGGGCCGGCCCGTGGCTCACTTGGTAGAGTGCGGTGCTGATAACAACAAGGCCATGGGTTCAGATCCTATATAGGGATGGCCGGTTAGCTCAGTGGGTGAGCATGGTGCTGACATCACCAAGTCAAGGGTTAAGATCCCCTTACCGGTCATCTTTAAAAATATATATATATATTAGCGAACAGAATACAGCAGCACATCAAAAAGATTATGCATCGTGATCAAGTGGGATTCATCCCAGGAATGCAGATTGTTCAACATACACAAATCAATTTATATGATTCACCACATCAACAGAACCAAGAAGAAAATCCACATGATCATCGCAATAGATGCAGAAAAAGAATTTGATGATGTTCAACATCCTTTCATGATAAAGACTTTCAACAAATTAGGTATAGAAGGAAGGTTTCTCAACACAATAAAAGACAGAAATGAACAACCCACCACTGAGATCATCCCGAATGGGAAAAAGCTGAAAGCTTTTCCTTTAAGAATAAGAACAAGACAAGGATGCTCACTTTCACCATTCCTATTTAACATAGTATTGGAAGAACTTGCCAGAATAATCAGACAAGGAAAAGAAATAAAGGGTATCCAGATAGGAAAAAAATAAGTCAAATTGTCCCTGTTTGCAGATGACATGATCCTGTATATAGAAAACCCCAAAGACTACCAAAAAACTCAGAGCTGATAAACCAATTCAGTAATGTTGCAGGATACAAAATAAATATACAAAAATCAGTAGTATTTTTATACTCCAATGATAAACTTACAGAAAAAAGGCCAAGAAAGCAAATCATTTTTTAATAGTCACCATAAAAATAAAATACCTAGAAATAAATTTAACCAAGGAGGTGAAAGATCTCTACAATGAGAACTACAAATCACTGTTGAAAGAAATTAAAGAGAACACCAAAAGAAGGAAAGGCATTCCTTGTTCATGGATTGGAAGAATCAATGTAGTGGAAATGTCCATACCATCCAAAGCTATCTACAGATTCAATGTGAATGACATTTTTTCACAGAAATAGAGAAAACAATCCTAACATTCATATGGAACAGCAAAAGACCCCAAATAGCCAAAGCAATCCTGAGCAAAAAAATAAATAAATAAAGCCAGAGGCATTGTACTTCCAGACTTCAAGTAATGTTATAAAGTTATTGTAACCAACACAGCATGGTACTAGCATAAAAATAGATACTCTGTCCAATAGCACAGAATAGAGAGCTCAGAAGTCAACCCACATATTTGCAGACAACTGATCTTTAATGAGGTACAAAGAACATACAATTGAGAAAGGACAGCCTTTTCAATAAATGGTGCTGGGAAAACTGGACATCCATATGTAGAAGAATGAAACTAGACCCATAAATATAATGTAAGACCTGAACTGTTTAAGATCCTAGAAGAAATCATAGGAGAAACACTCCAGAATGTAGGGCTAGGCAAGGACTTTATGAACAAGACCCCAAAAATACAGAAAACAAAAGAAAAATATACAAATGCAATTATTTCAAACTAAATAGCTTCTGCACATCTTTTGGTGTCCTCTTTTTTCTGTATGTTCATCAAAGTTAACAATCAACAGAGTGAAAAAACAACCTACAATCTGGTAGAAAATATGTGCAAAGTATAAATCTGAAAACTGATTAATATCCAGAATATACAGGGAACTCGAACAACTTAACAGTAAAAACAAATAGTTTGATTAAAAAATGGACAGAAAGGCTGAGTATACATCTCTCAAAGGAGGGCACACAAATGACCATCAGGTATATGGAAAAAATGCTTCAGCATCACTAATCATCAGGGAAATGCAAATCAAAACCACTTTGAGATATCATCTTGCTCTAGTTAGACTGGCTATTATCAAAAAGACAGAATAACAAATGCTGGTGAGAATTTGGAGAAAAAGGAATTCTTCTGTGCTGTTGATGAGACTGCAAATTATTATAGTCATTATGGAGAACATTATGGAGGTTCCTTAAACAACTACAGCAGTCCACTTTTGGATATATACCCAAAGGAATGGAAATCATCATGTTGAAAGGATACCTGCACTACTCTGTTTATTGCAGCTCTGTTTATAACAGCTAAGCTATGGAACCAACTTAAATGTCCATCGATGGATGACTAGGTAAGGAATATGTGTTATATATACACTGGAATACTACTCACCCATAAAAAAGAATGAAATTCTGCCATTTACAGCCACAGGGATGAGCCCGGAGAAAATTATGCAAAGTGAAACAACCCAGGCACAGAAAAAAGAAATACTTGGTGTCCTCACTCATAAATGGGAGCTGAATAACTAAACAGACAAGTAAACAATAAAGAAAGAATGAAACAATAATCACGATAATACATTGAACTTTTACAGAGAACAGAACCATGGTTACTAGAAGTGGAAAGGGGGAGGAGATGAGGGGAGGTTAATGAGAAATTGGTTAATGGACACAAAGAATTATTATGTATTGCGTCGATAAATAAGCTAAATATCCTGATTTGACCTTCACATATTGTACACAACTATTGATAGTCAACTTTGTACCCCACAAATATGGATAAGCATTTATGCTTCAGTGAAAAAAAGAATTATTTTCCAAGGATAAACAGCAATTCCCTTTTTCTTGCCTGGCTGTAGACTAACTAATAAAGTTTAACTGAAAGCTTCATCTTCTCAATATTCAGACAAATATGTCTGAGCAATGGTTTTCTTTCTCCAATCCCTCTCTCTGTATTTTCCAAAAAATAAAAAGAGAAAACATGGTAGGCTAAATTATTCTTCCTCCCTCAAAGATGTCTACATCCTAATTCCCAAAACCTGTGAATACATTACCTCACACAGAAAATGAACTTTGTTGGTGTGATTAAGTTAAGGATCTTGAAATGGGGAGACAATCTTGGATTATCTGAGCAACCCAATGTAATCACAGAAGTCCTTAAAGTAGGAAGGCAAGAGGATTGGAGTTAGTAGTAGGAAGTGTGAGAACAGAGCAAGAGATTAGAGTGATGGGAAGAAGGGGTCTATGTTGGGCCCATTTATAGGAGCAAACATTATCTGTGAGCCACATGGTGCCTATGGGTGGAGGATGAAGATGGCGCCCATGGGAAGTAGGGGATGTGTAACCCAAGATAGCTCCAAAACGTTTTTATTGGGCCTCCAGTATTTCCGCACTCGTGAACCCTGCGTGATCACTATGCCCAACATGTTAGTACAAAATGCATGCCCGCGTGATCCTTTAATTGATTGGTTAGTTCATGGAAAGCCCCTACTTGCTTGCTTATATAAATTGCAGTGTAATGGCAATAAAGTGGAACTGCCCTGACAGAAGCCCTGCCACATCTGAGTGTCTCTTTCACAGGGCTGGGCTGGCGGGCAGCAGGCTCACTTTTCCCCGAGATCCCTCGGTCCCAACACTGGGGGTAATCCTGTCGGTCCCGTCTCCTTCTGGATCTGCTGGAGGACCCCAGGAATGCCCCCGCAGGTCTCCAGCCAAGAAATGCAAACAGCATGTAGAATCTTGAAAAGGCAAGGAAATGGACTCTCTCCTCAGAAATTCTAGAAGGAATCAAACCAACACATACCTTGATTTTAGCTCAATAAGACTGGTGTCATACCTCTGACCTCTAGAACTATAACGTAATAAATTTGTGCTGTTTTTAGCCACTAAGTTTGTGGTAATTTTTTACAGCAGCAATAGAAAACTAATATAGGAAGTTAATTCATGATCAATTTCTATGATCATAACTGGTCATTTTTCTCCCAGCACCCCTGGCTACGAGCTTCTTTTTTCATAGAAAAAAATGATTGCCAGCAACAGTACCCCCAAAACTTTTCCTGTCTTATTTGGGGTTCCTGAGTAATAGCTTGCTTCTATTTTCTAATAGAAATATAATAACATATAAAGCATGTAAACATTTCTGTGGCACAAAACATGTTGAAAAGATGTTTTGAAATCTCAGGCTTTCAATCTTAGTCAAATTTTAACTTTGTTGGATTAAATATTAGGGTTAAAAATGCCAAGTTTCTGGTCATATCTTATCCTGCTGACAGTTAATCTAGTCCATCTCTTCCTAAATAGAAAAGACACTGTCATATAATGTGTTAGCACTGGTTCTCCCAGAAGCAGTTGCCAGTGAAGGATTTTAAATACCTGCAAGAGTAGCTTCTGTTTCATTTTCTTGGAATAGCTTGAAGAAAATTGGTATTAAGTCCTCTTTAAATATCTGGTAGAATTCAGCAGTAAAGCTATCCAGTCCTGGGCTTTTCATTGTTGGGAGAGTGCTGATTACTGCAATTTGAGGTGGTGGGCATGCTGATAGCATTGGTTTGGTCACCACAACTTGGGCACAGGTGTTAACAGTCAGCTCTTGCCCCATGAATATCTATAATCAATAAAAAATAAAATTAAAAAAGAAACAAAAAATAAAGAGGAAAAAAGGTCAGAATCTATCTATACCACATAAGAAATTGAGTAACTAATCAAAAAACCTTCCTACAAGGAAAATCACATGGCCAGATGGCCTCACTGGTGAATTCGAGCAAATTTTAAAAATTTTTCCTGGTAATGCCTTAAGAATTATCATGTAAAATACTTAGCACACTGCCTGGCACACAGTGATTCCTTGGTTTGTGTTAGCCATAATTATGAAAAGTCTATTGACTAAACGGATGAACAAATGAATGAGGTGACAGTGTTAGAGACAAAAGCCACTACAAATATTGGTGTTGCTCATTGTCACAGGAGTCTGGGGCATGGGGGTGTTGAGAGGTCTAATCAGAAGCCAAAGAATCAGGGCTATAACGGATGTACAGTTGGGTGCTAAGATGAAGGACAGGCAATTAGTAGGTTAGCCCTGGGAAAGGGCCCAGAAACCAGGAGTCAGAGTCAAATAGGGATGTGGGCCCCAGAAAGCAGCCATTTGGGAAAGCGAGTTTAGTGGCAGGAAGTGAAAAGCAGGCATTCTCAAAGAAATCCTGATTTTGGAACTCTCACTTGACCTATTTGACAGATGAGTAAACTACAGAACCATGAAGTACCTGGACCAAGGCCCCATGACAATTGGTGAAGACAGTTATAATTAAATGAAAAGTATTGAAAAGAAATAATAAATACAATTAAAATCTGCAAAAATTTTATTAGAAGAAACATCTGAGAAAGCAAATGGGGAGGTAGCAGGAAGACGCTGAGTTGTATAATATAAGTCTGACCCAGTGGAGGAGAGGAAGAAGGAAGGTTGGATGAAAGTGTCAGGGCTTTCTAAGTTTGGCAGGAGTAGTGGAGGCTTCCTCAACCAGTGACCCATGATTCCCAGAAATGGACCAATCTTTGGATCCCTGCTGCACTCAGCTTCACCTCCATGCCAAGACAATGATGGATTTCCATGTGCAGCAACCAGGGCTCTTGTTCAATTATGCTCACTCTACCTGGATGTCTGTTAGATGCATCTTCATGGGCACCATGTGTGTCAAATCCAGGAAATAAACCAGATCTCCTGACACAGAGGCAGATTATCCAATGGGTCAATTGGAACACTGTGAATGCTTGCATGCTTCCAACCATCAACTTAACCCCTCTTCCCATGGGTAGCACATTAAAGAAAGTGACAAGGTTTAAAGAAATAGTATTGAACTTGACATAGGAAATCCCAAATTTTAAAATACATCAATAAATCTCCTTGAACTATAGAATCACCTGTGAAATAATTTTTTATTCTTATTTAGTTGGTATTATTTTCTTTAATAGGTATTAATATATTTATACATTTAAAAATTTAATGAACACATTCTGCTGAGTCGATAGGTAGATGGAGGTATTTATACACATATAACAACATACACATACATTTCTATGCTGACTAATGTTCAATGGTGTTTTCTGGAAATTCTAATGTTCCCGTCCTATATCTGCTCATATACATCTCTCTTTCTTCTGAGTTAATCTTTAAAAGAGGTACCATTAGAGTATTTTTCTGAACACTGCAGATAGAAACTCATAATCTGCAGGAAAACTAAAACAGGGTTCTGTGTGTCTTACTCTTAAGTTCAGTGATGGGAATGCCACTTATATTACATCCAATTTTTTGTGTTTGTTTTAATGTGGAACTAGTCAGCAAGGGAAACCAACAAAGAAATAAAATCACCATTTCTTTTTCACAATTTGGTGACCTACCAAAAAAAAAAAAAAAAAAAAAAAAAACCCCATTTTTTTTTCAAAATTTGGGGCCCCCCAAAAAAAAAAAAAAATCCCCATTTTTTTTTCAAAATTTGGGGCCCCCCAAAAAAAAAAAAAAATCCCCATTTTTTTTTCAAAATTTGGGGCCCCCCAAAAAAAAAAAAAAAACCCGACAGTTTACCCTATCATAAAGGAGGAAATTTTGGACAGACATTCTTTACATATGGATACCATCAATTAGTACTAACAATACTGATAATGTTTAGGTAATGTGTTCAAAATATTTTCCATAAGCCATATTTACTTTGCTGCTTATTCTTCCACCTGTTCAAATGAAAATAGCACTTGCTGGCAAAAATAAAAATAAAATATTCAGAAAGAATCAGGAATTACTGAATTTATTAAGGTAGAGTTGTTTCAGGTCAGTAACATCATCTTTTCCAAAGACTGCATTTATACCATAAAAATGTGTCTCTTTAAAGGATCTAGAGAACTAGCTGCTTTATACAATTCAGATATGAAATATTGTAGTGTAAATAAACAATGTAGTACTTTCTGTTTTAATATAGTTGTTTATTAAACAGTACAATTAAATATTTAATTTAATTGCTTGTTTTTCTGTTAGTCTCAGTACATAAAATAAATATCCCATTTGGGATATCAGCCATTAACATATAATGTCCCATATTTGTGTTTTATATTGTGAACTTTTTATCACCCAATTATTTCAGCGTATCCATGTATGAGTTAGTCTATACATATGTAAAATCACAGTGGAGAAATTCAGGTCTATCACTTATCATTTGATTCTAAAAATTATTGAGTTTATACTTGTGTAAGGATCTGTTGTAGATTCTGTGGATACAGTAATGAATAAAATATAAATTCTCTACCAACAATAACCTAAACTTGTAAAGTGCATGCTACAATAAAAACATTGGAAAATGTAGGGGAAGCATATTTAAAAGGGAAGGCAGGATAAACCTCAATGAAGTGAGTGAGTGACAGATGAGCTAACTTCCCCCAGAGTAAGTGATCAAATATCAAGAATAAGAATAGGAGAGAAGACATACATCCCAAGACAGAAAATGCACTCTTCATGTAACAATGTTGGAAAGGACATCTCATTACCTCTGCCATATTCTATTCTTTAGAATGTAGTCAAGATGACCTGCCCACATTCAAGAGGAGACAAATTAAGTTTCATTTTGGGGGAAGAGATATGTCAACTATATGTGGATTTATCTTCAAATCTACTACAGTTTCTTTGCCCTGCAACATTTGATTGGGTTTCAGCCACTGGGAGTTCCTGCAGGAAATTTCATATGAGTATTTAAATCCACATCCTCCTTAGTTATTTATAAGGTCATTGTTCATTGCTTCCTTCTCCCAAAGTCCACAGCTCCATAAAGTGATTCTCTCATCCTTCAAATTTTTGTAGCATGTCTCTCCTATTTCCACTCCATGCCTAAAGGTGGGAATGGCTCCCTATTGTTACACATTATAAGATATTGCATTATTCTTTGTTGTTTTTCTTCAACTCTCTTTATACCTATGTGAATTGTTCTTTAATGAAACTCTTCACAATTTCTAGTTAGAATACAACATCCTCTGTCTGCAGGGTTTCTACCTGATGTAATAATTAAAAGGACAGACCTTAGAGTCAGATAAAATTGGATTCTAATCTTGGCTTTATGCTACTTAATAGCTATGTGACATGTGGAGGCTAAACAAGCTTCAATGCAATTTTATCATCTTTAATGTCTATTAAGAACATACCATGTGTCAGTCACTGTTCAGGCACTGAAAAATTTAGGAATCAATTTGTGTACTCCTTGGTACAGTCCCATGAGGTTGATCTAATTAGTGTTTATATTTGAGTTCCCAGTAGCTTAATTATCTCACCTGAGTTCATAGAGCCAAGAGGATGCTGGGGAACATTTGAATTGGAGTCTAGCTCCAGAACACGTGCACTTGTATCCTGTACTGTGTTCTAGTGCTTCTTTCTGTGTCCTGTTAAGGTAAGTGAATACAGTTACAAAAAGAAAGTGCTTAGACTTTCATGGACCAGTTCTCAATACATGTGTGTTCCTCTAATCATTATTTATAATTTTCTCTCCTATTAACATTGCTAAACCAGAAAATAAAACTGATACATCTATTTTAATAAGAACATTTTTCTTTATTAGAAATAAATGTTACTGTTTGTGGAAAGGGGGTGCTACAAATATTTTGACTTTAAAATTATTTCTACTGAATTAATGCCAAAAAAACCCCAATAAATTTGAATTGTGTTTAGCATAAAGCTCTAAGATGATCCAAAAGGAAGCCTAAGAGTGTCATATACTGTAGTTGTCTTTAATATTATCAAAGCACTATAGTCAGAGTAAGAAAATATTTCTAAAGTCGTACTCTGTTCTCTAGTATATGAGCATCTATAATTTGGCTTTAGCCCTATTTTAACATTAGTTAAAGTGTGAATGAAAAGTTAGATAGGTGAATCATGGATGTTTCTTTCTTAAAATTTTTGTTATATACGTACATGTGTTTGTATGTGTGCATGTGTGCAAGTGTTTGCACCCCCACATGTATGTATATATAATTTTAACATGTAAAATATTTCAAAATAATGCCTTACAATTTTCTAAATATGATAAATAAAAATAAATTAAACTTTTTTCAAAATGTAATATTTTTATTAGTTTGGTCTTTGTCTAAATGTAATTTAAAAAGAAATGCTGACTTTCTGTTGATAACGTTTATTAGGAATTGGAACCAGCTCTTTCAATGAAGACAAATTAAAATGCAGGAAAATATATTTTATTTTATTTATTTATTTTTTATTTTATCAATATACAATGTAGTTGATTTTCATGTCCCTTTACCAATTTTTCCTTTTCCTCCCTCCCTCTCCCCCCACCCCCTATCAACATCATATCTGTTCACTTGTCTTGAAAAGTTCAAGGAATTATTGTGATTGTTATGTCTTCTTCCCCTTTTATCAATATACAATGTAGTTGATTTTCATGTCCCTTTACCAATTCTTCCCTCCCCCCTAACACTCCCCCCTCCCACCCATCAACATCATATCTGTTCACTTGTCTTAACAAGGTCAAGGAATTGTGATTGTTGTGTCTTCTTCCCTGCCGCCACATTTGTTTGTGTATTTATTTATTTATTTATTTTTAGCTCCCACGAATAAGTGAGAACATGTGGTATTTATCTTTCTGTGCCTGACTTATTTCACTTAATATAATTTTTCAAAGTCCATCCATGTTGCTGCGAACGGTAGCATTTCATACTTTTTTATAGCAGACTAGAATTCCATTGTGTAGTTATATCACAGTTTCTGTATCCACTCATCTGATGAAGGACATTTGGGCTGGTTCCAACTCTTGGCTATTGTAAATAGTTCTGCAATAAACATTGGAGTACAGGTATCCCTTTGACATAATGATTTCCATTCCTCTGGGTATATTCCCAGTAGATCTACTTGTAATTGTTTGAGGAACCTCCATATCATTTTCCATAAAGGTTGCACCATTTTGCAGTCCCACCAACAGTGTATGAGAGTTCCTTTTTCTCCACAACCTCATCAGCATTTATCATTCGCAGTCTTTTGGATATTAGCCATCCTAACTGTAGTGAGATGGTATCTCAGTGTGGTTTTGATTTGCATTTCCTGAATGCTGAGTGATGTTGAGCATTTTTTCATGTGTCTTTTGGCCATTCGTATATCTTCCTTTGAGAAATCCCTATTCACCTTCTTTGCCCATATTTTAATTTGGTTACTTGTTTTTTTGCTATGAAGTTCCTTGAGTTCCTTGTATATTCTGGATATTAATCCTTTGTCAGATGTATATTTTGCAAATATTTTCTCCCGCTCTCTTGGTTGTCTTTTAACTCTGTTAATTATTCTTTTGCTGAGCAGAAGCTTTTTAGTTTGACATAATCACATTTGTTTATTTTTCCTTTGGTTGCCTGTAAAAAGCTGGAAAATATACTTTAAATAGTATGTTTTAATGTCTTGAAGAGCTGACAAGATAGTAAGAACTCATCAGTCAAAAATGAGTTGAATTGGGAAAAAAGAAGAGCATTCCCCTGAGAGCATTTGCTGTTATAGGGAATATGTGCTTAGATATCAAGACCTTCTGTGGCACGAGAGAAAGAGTTTCAAGGATCCTGAGCTTGCCTAAAACTGGAAGACTGAGTGGAGACCCCCTCCCCATTAAGTTAGGACACCCAAAGTAATACAAACTGAAGTTAAGGGTGAACAAAAAATAAACTACATACACCACATACAAACACATGGGAGAGGGCTTGAAATAAGTAAGGCTTGACCCTCAGCAGAGCAGGAGAAAAACTGCATGAAAATGGAACTAAAAGCTGACCTTCTCACAGTCTTGTACCTCCAATTCTCATTTTCTGCATAGTCCAAAATAATTCAAATAAGAAATTTATTTAAGTGGTCCTGGACTGATTGTAGCTCCAGAACTGGGTAGAAACAAACACAGATCTCTGAATTCACCTCTTTTTTGCTCCCTTAGAGGTTTCTGCATGCTGGGTATATCTCATATAATGTCCTGTTGGCTAAGAGACCTTTGATGAGATGCCCCATTCAGTGTGGGCTCAGAGACTATATGGATCTCTCCTCAGGATGAAGGCACTTACTCCCAAGGCTTCCAAAGAGGTTTCATACAGCGGGCTTACCACTGAGTCCTTCCCTAGGAATTTCCCTGGATGGAAGAAAGCTGTAACCTGCCAGGTTACCCAGAAGCCTGTATGCAAAAACCCACTGATGTGCTGGTTTCAGTGAATATATCTCTGAAGGGCCATCTGAGTTTCAGAGCTCCGTCACAGCTCAACATCTGCCCGTTGCTGCTGCCCTTCCTCCTTCGGAGGTGATGCTCCTCAGAGTTTTCTTCGATGAGCCATCTACATGGAAATCTGAGTTTCTGAAACTATTTTCCATGAAGTTCACCCTCTAGCAGAGCATCTATATCCACTGCTGACCAGACAGGAACTGCCCTTGCTTGGCTTTTGGTCATGTGCTGTCAACTACTGCTGATAACTGTGGTCCCTGATGAGTTCTTACTGAAGTTCCACACATTCCATGCCCTACTCATTTTGAGCCCAGGACTCTTCCTTTCCAGCACATTTAAACACTTAGGCAATTTCCCTGTTGAAATGCATAGAGGTATCTGCATTTTCTTTTTCTGTTGTTGTTGAAACATAATTGATTATACATATTTATGGGATACAGAGTTGACTATCAGTATCTGTGTACAATATGTAATGATCAAATTAGTATTATTAGCATGTCATCATTACAGAACATAATTATTCTTTGTGCCCATTACCCACTATCTGCAGTTTTACTCTGACACTCACAGTACATGGGAGACAGGAGGTCATATCCTGGGGACTCTCATGGCATAAACATGCAATGCCACCATTTATACATAATTCTGGCCACCCAACCTCCATGGCAGGCATGCTTTGATGTAGAATCCAATTAAAATTCTAAACAGGATGGATGACATGCTCTTCCTTGCTTTCAGATTCTTCCTGAACCCACCTGGTATTACCAATATTTCACCTCTCTCTCTCTCTCCTGTGTAGAGGGATTGGGGAAGGTTATACCTCCTCTTATGGGTCCTAAGTAGGACCTTTACCCTAATCTCGTCTCTAGTTAGTTCTCCTGGTTTCCCTCTATTCCCAAAGTTCATAATAAAATTTCCTTGCCCATATGACGGAACTTACCTTACATTGTATTTTACCTCTTACTCCAACATTTACAGTAAAAATTTTGCCTTGAGTTCTTTAAATCCCTTCTTCTTTCCTTTCTCCCCTTTAAAAAACAAAGAAAAGCAAAACAAAGAGAAAAAGAACCTCTCACTTTTTTCCAATAAAAGCCTTAGGTTTTACAGCTATCTTTTTCAAAATTGATGTCAACAGCTTTCACCGGAAGTTGAAAAGTGAACATTTTCTCCTGTGTTCTGGGTCCTGACCTCCCTGAAAAATGGCTACTTCCACCACAGCTGATGCACCGGGTCTCAGATCCGTGAGAATTACCAGTAATAAAATATGTTATTCAAGTCCACAAGGAAAACTGAGCAAGCTTTTATTTTGAGAAAGATACTGGCCTTTCTGAGGCTTTTTTTTTTTTTTTTTTTTTTTTTTTAGAGAGCCTAAAACTTACTAACTTGGTCTGTTTAGGAAAGCTCTGTGGACCTACAGCGTGACCAAGACAGTCTTCAAGTTCCCCTCTGCTTGACTAGGGCTTCTTCCTGTCTTAGGGTCCCTAATCTCTCTTTTCCCAGAGACAGGCTTCTTCCTGTCTTAGGGCCCCTGACCTCTCTTTTCTTAGAGCATCTACTTTAGAGAAAATAGCATTGTAAAACCTTTCTCTTCCTTTTTAAGATTCAGATTTTTTAAAAAACCTCTTGTCAGTAATGTCTTTCTCAAGGACGGGGAGCCATTCTTTTGAAACGTAATTATCTATCAAGGAAGACAGCACCGCCCCTATCTCCCAATCTCTTTGGGAAGGTAGAAGTTGAACGTATGTGACACCACGTCCCAAGTTGTAAAACTATCTCTGTCATAAAGATAGGAGAAAGTTTACTTTTCCTTTGGGTAAGGTGAACTATCAAATACAGATGATCTATGATCTCCACTCCCTAGAATCACAGCTATTAAAAAGTCTTCAGCCTTTTGTTTCCATGGAGCTTTTATTTCCAGGGTATCTACACTTGGTCTGTGCTCTCTCCCCTATTGCTGGCAATATGCTCAACTTCTGTTGACTCATTGTCCAGTGTGAAATTTTTCTTTAACCAAGGTCAGATTATGGGAGTATATGTGAAAGTTAGTCCCTTGGAGGGAATGGCTTCTATTAGACACATCAAAAGATGAGGTTTTATCTTTCTGCTGAATAGAATTTATATGTTTGTATTCTGGCTGAGTCAAATGGCATGCTCAGATCTTTTCACTGAAGCCTAAATATATTTTATTAGAACACCTGCCTTACAGTGAGAATGGCCTGGGTTCTCCAAGAAATATGCATAGTATCACATCTCAACTATAGCAGCATCTGCAGTTGCTCTGTAGGTCAATTAAGAAATTTATTTTTGTTAGCTTACAATGCAAATCATTAGATGCAGATTTGCATTCATCAAGGAATTCCTTGATGTTTAAAATGTAAAGATAATTATATAATTATTATAATTGCTAAGATTAGGTGAAATAATAAGTTAAAGAGTCATAGAATCTCAAAATTAGAAAAAAATCTTTAAGTGGTACTTTAAAAAAAAAATTTGTTGATGTACTAGACTATGTGATCTCCTCAGTTAGGACAGTGTCTACGTATGTATGTGCAGGCCCTAGAAAAGTAGCCATGATATATAAGGCATTGTAGGTGTTAAGTGAACAATTGTACACTAAATAGCTTCCTCTGTCATTTTCATTCAGTGGTCCCTTTGTAAGCCCTTCAAAACCTTGGATTTCAAATTCATTCCCTTTTTCAAATGCTGTTTAAAAAAAAAAGTTTAGAAAATATTGTATCCCTAACTCATGCTGCCTGATTAATTAATACTTTCACTCTTCCCATTCATTCTTCAAAGGTTATATCTATATAGTATCTTAAATGTGCTTTACAAATTATTATTTAAATTATTTAATTAAGACTGTCCTAAATAAAATGCCCTGGATTTTTTCATTATCATGTTTAAAATATAGTAGTCAGAATTAAATGTAACACTGCAAGTATTATCTGAACAAAAATAACACATACTCAATTGAGTTCTGCTTTATTCCAAGCTGAGCTTGCCTGATTACTGTTCTTGAAAGCCATATCACAAACTAACTCACATTAAATTTACTGTTCTGTAAGTCACATAAACATTTTTGTCACATGCTCATGTTAACTCAGTCCTTACATCATTTGCAATTTAGATCTAAGTATGGTATCTTCCATGTGTGCATCTTTACTATATTTAATGTATTCAATTCAGCCTGTTATTATAGGTGATCAGGACCATTTCTGGATTGTAATTGTTCTGCAGTGCATTCACTAACTCTTCAAACTTCCTGTGATCCACAAATTTAATGAACATATGAACCTACTCTCTATATGATCCTCCAAGTTCCTGATTAAAATGTTGAATAAGGGCCGGCCCTGTGGCGCACTCGGGAGAGTGCAGCGCTGGGAGTGCAGCGGCGCTCCCACTGCGGGTTTGGATCCTATATAGGACTGGTCGGTGCGCTCACTGGCTGAGCGCGGTGCGGGCGACACCGCACCAAGGGTTGCGATCCCCTTACTGGTCACAAAAAAGACAAAAAAAAAAAAAAAATGTTGAATAAGATACCACTGGAGACACAGTTCTAAGGCCTCTATTGAAAATGATATCCATCCTGCATTCTTTTCTGGCATTTTTACTTTTTAATGAGTTATGAATGCACTTAATTAATGGTGCCTGAATTTAGACTACATAATAAAATTTGTGTAATGGCATATTGGCAATAAGCAGTGAGAACATTTTTTGTGTTAAGAAGATAAAAAAACAATGACCTGTTACAGATTTCTTATATGGCTTACATAGAGTATTTAAAAACAAAAGTAGAAAGCACAAATGCCAAAGTTTTAATAAATTATCACCATGGCTCACTCTAAGCTGTTGTTTCTAAAACCTGTATGTATATCTATGATCTTATGTATTTAGAAATACATGCATTTTGCAGGGCTGGCCAGTTAGCTCACTTGATTAGAATGTGGTGCTGATAACACTAAGATCACGGGGTCAGATCCCCCTACTGGTCAGCTGCAACAAGGACGATGACAGCAACAACAACAAATACACACACACACACACACACACACATTTTAGAGAAGACTTGTGTTTGCGCATCTCGTAAGTTTCTTACAGGTTTCACAAGGTGGACTTTGACTTTTTCTAATATGTTTAAGTGTTTCTTAAAGGTTAAAAATAAGTGCCATCCTCTAATTTTATTATACCCAAGATAGAGAAATTATGATATTTATCAAAATACCCAGTGAGCAAAAGTGATAGGGTACAGCTTTCTGAGGGAAGAGCAAAATGTAAGTAAATATTAGAAAATAGTTTTAATTCTCTAGGCAGTTTGAATACACTTGAAATAAATATCGTGTTCTATCTTTCCTATTGTATTGCACTTTGAAGTTCAGCAAGTTTATATTTAGTACTTTGTCATTAACTCTAAGTGTGATTTTGGACTGTCCTAAGTTTTGTAAGCTTAGTGTGATGGTTAATTCTAGCTGTCAACTCGATCAGATTAAGGAATACTTAGAACTCCTGTAAAGCAATCTTTTTGGGTGTGTCTATAAGTGTTTCCAGAAAAGATTAGCTTGTGAGCCTGAGTGGACCAGGTAGGAAAGACCCAACCTCAATATAGGTGGGCACCATGCAATCTGCTGGGGGCCTGGAAAGACAAAAATGGGAAAAAAGGTGACACTCTCTTTTTGCCAGAGCCGGGCTACACTCTGCTCTCCTGTCCGTGGACATCTGAACTCGAGGCTCTTCAACTTTCAGGCTCCAGGATTTGCAACTCCAGATTCTCAGGCCTTTTGGCCCCAGACTGTGAATTACACCACTGTCCTCCCTGCTTCTGAGTCTCCTGGACTTGGACTGAGCCAGGCTACTGACATCCAGTTTGTAGATGGCCTATCATGGGATTCCTCAGCATTCACAGTCATTTGAACCAATTCCCCTAACAAATTCCCTCTGCTATATTTATATACATATCCTATTGGCTCTGTCTCTCTGGAGAACCCTGACTAATACACTTGGGTTTTCTCATCTTTAAAAGTGAGAGAATGAAAAGGCCTGCCTTATAAAGAACTATGAGCATGAAATAATTAAACGTATGTAAAGCATGTAACACAGAGATGGACATATGAAAATATTTTCAAAGTGTTATGTTCTTAGGGATTTGTGCTGTTATTGCTGTGTTGTTTTCAGACTGTTTCATGATGCCCGTTGCTGTGGATTGGCTCTCCTCCCAAAACTCATTGAAGCTTGATCCTCACTGAGACAGTGTTAAGAGAATGGAAAATCCTATCATGATAATTGTGAGGTGGATCCTTGGATAGGTGATTAGACTGTGAGGACCCTATCCAAGGGATCAGATTGATCCACTGATGGTTTAATTGTGGTCATGGGCATGGTTCTGAAGATTTTAAAAGGCGATTGTGTTAGAGGCTCTCTCTCTCTGAATGTTCCGGCCATTTCCCCATGTGATACCCTGCGTCACTGTAGAGTTAGAACCAACAAGGCCCTTACCACATGTTCCCCCCATGGACTACGGATTTGCAAGCCTCCGAAACTATAAGTAATAAATTTCACTTTCTTATAAACTACCCAGGTTTCATATATTCCGTAATAAGCAACAGAAGTGAACCAATACACCTTTCTTTTGTGTGTGTGTGTAAGAGGATAGGGCCTGGAGATATCCTCCCCATTTTAAATAGTCAATGTTTAGAAAACAATAGAAGGATGCCAGGGTAAAATGGGCTTTGCACAGACTTCCTAGGCTTTTCATGGATTAAGGAAAATATACCAAAAAACTGTTTGAATAGCTTTGTCTATTACACAGTATACAGAAACCAGATGAAGATCTAGGACTAAATGATGATTTTCCTGATATATGTATCTGCTAGTTGGAGACTGAGTGGGGGAAATATTGGGGGTCCATGTATAAGTCACACTGAATTCAATAAAGTATATTACAGAGCACCATTCTCATGGCCAGATCTTTATCACCAGAGAAACTAGCCTAGTACTGAATCATCTGAGTTACTTGATCCTGTACCAAAAATCTAGCAAATAAAGAGCCATCAAGAAAAAAAAAAAGATTAAAAATTTATAAGCTCTTACCTTTGGTTTTTGGAGGAATTATGTTCCTTACAGTGTCCATATACATTATTCTACATTATAGTAAAACACCAAATCTTGAGAACTCCACCCATTTTCAGTTTTGTGAATTTCGTTCCTTATTTACACACCTGATCTTTAGAAACAATAGATTTGAGAAGTGAATAAAATATGGAAACCTCTTTTAAAATTCTAACATTGAATAAAAATACAAATTAAATAAAAATTATTTCTAAAAATTATGGTCTAAATATAAACATGTCTGTGTAATTTACATTTTGCAGCTTAAATATTCAGTGTGTATCCCTATATGCATTCTCTATTTTTCTATTTTCAAATGAACGATTCAATCTAAATTTGTTTATTCTTATCTTGTTAATTTCCTATTTGCCTATTGCTTTTATTTTTCTATTTTGAATAGCAATACAATGGGAAATATTGCTATTTAAATAATACCTTTCAATATATCACTGGCAAAGGCATCTGTTAAATTCAAAATTTGTTTTGTTTTGTTTTCTGTGTTCAAAATACTATCTTGTCCTCTACAAGTCACAATAAAGAATCCTCCAAGAATAAGCCATTTCCTTAAGCATATAAGATAATTGAGAGGAAAGATACAATTGCATACACAGTTAAAACAAACAAACAAAAAATATTATTCCTGCAAATACTCATGCTACCTTTTTTGCAATGTTCTCACCATTTACTGTGATAGAATGTGGAAATATTTGGATATTATGTGTAGAATGTGCATTGGATTATAGAGTATTAATTTGAAATGGTGAAAATAAAATTTTTCGTTTATTTATTTACTCGTGTGTTAAACGAAAATATTAGGCTTCTACAACACAAATAATTGTTTGTATGTCTGCCTTTCTACCAAATATTTTTTTCTTTTTGATCTACTATTCTTTTAAGGAAGAGAGATATGTCATTCACCCTCTTATTTCCAGAGCATAAGAGTAAGCATGACACATAGAAGATGCTCAGTTAATATTAAGAGAACTAATTAAATGAATATGCAAAGTGAATTTTAAAACATCTGACTTTTGGACACTATAGAACTGTGCTAAGGGTCATAGTCAAATGAGATCGTATATTTAGAAGTATTGTAAATTTACAAGCACTGTACAAATATAAAATATTATTGTCATGAATACAGATGATTTCCTAGGTGAAGATGGATTTTGCTAATCTTCAAGAAAGCCAATAACAAATCTTTGCAACATTTTTTATGCTCCTTCAATGACCAATAAAAGCTGGATTCTACAACATCCATGCCCGCAACCTATATTATAACTAGGCAAACCTAATTTATACTCATTTCACATATTCTGCCCTCTTTTACCTCTGTTCCTTTATTTAAACTGTCCTTGACATTTGGAGCGAAATGATACCTGCATCTCTTCTCCATTCCACAGTCTTGTCTTCTATAAGCACTCAGCTGAAATTTTACTTATTCAGAGAGCAGTCCTCATTGACCCAGACTCATAATTCTTCCACTTAATCAGACAGAACAATCCATTTTAATTTACATGCATAGGAATCTCTGGCCAGCAGTGCTTTGGGCCACCACAGTTTTGCCTATTCTTGTTTTGAGAAAACAGTGAATTATATTTGGGTCCCCCAAGTTTCAAGTCTGCAATTTCCATATGTTTCTTTCATTTCGGTCCTCTTGAAAAGTTCAGCAAATATTACATATTTCTTCTTCCCCAGTTACTATGTGAACAGATTCATTACAGATCCTGCAGGAAAAGATGATCTGAGATCTGCTGGTTTTCTTAACACCCAGTATGTGATAAGGTCTAGGCCAGGAATTCATTCCTTAAAATGGTGATGTTTCTTTTGAATTTAATATAAATAATTTTGGTAATTGATAATATAACAAGACAAAATATAAGTGAAGAAGCATGGTATATATCAAGCTAATAAGACCAATGTTAATGTCACTCAACACCTAACAAAGCATCTGTAGGGAATTCAGCTGAAAAATCATGCTACAGAACCTCTGAGGAGGTGATCTGTGCCATTTTTGGAGCAGGTTCATCCTAAGAATTTTATTAACTATGGTGATATTTGTGTGTGTGTGTGTGTGTGTGTGCACAAAGAGTGCATATTATAGACATGATGTCTGTGTTAGTATATACAAATATAGATATCATATTAGTAATATATTCTAGGTTGTTTGGGTTTTTTTTTCAAGTTTTTAAATTTCCCCTGCATTGTCAATATTTAATCAAAACTGCTTCTTTCTGCTTGTTTTTCTTTCATTTTGTGTGTGCTCCTTAGATGTTTGACAGTTCTTAGTTGTGTGAAGCACTAAAAAGTTGGTTGGACATCTGACATGTGGGTGAAGATGTCAATAGTGAGCTCCACTGCAGAATTATTTGGCTCAGCCATTTCCCTTGAGAAATCTTCATGAAACAACAACTTTTAAGATTATTGCCAGAATCCTTCCAGCAATCTTGGGAGCTGAACTACAAAAGAGATATGGGGCAAAAAATGGCCCTGATTCTTCACTGCTCCCTGTGTCTGCATCCTGAGTAATGTGACTCTGCAGTTCTTCTCCCCAAGGACATGGACTCTTGCCTCTGCACTCCTTGAATCTGGGCTGGATTTATGACTTGTTTTGGCAAATAGAATGCAGCAGAAATAATGGAAGTTCATGTCTTTTTGTAACCACAGCTGGTCAGAACCATTTGTAGTAAAACACAGAATCCTGTTTTGATATATTTAATCAAATACTGCTATGGGTATAAAATATTTATTTTATACCTTCATAATTTTGATTCCTTTCTTCCTCCTCTATCAACTCCTTTATTTCTGGCTTATTTACTATAAAGCCCTTGGTTCAGTAATATATTTTTACTTCCAGGATGTATTAGTCCATTTATGTTGCTATAACAGAAATGTCTGAGACTGTGTAATTTATAAAGAACAGAAGTTTATTTGGCTTATGATTCTGGGACAGCTGCATCTGGTGCGGGCCTCAGGCAGCTTCTACTCATGGTGGAAAGCGGCAGGGAGCCAGTGGGTACAAGCAGATCACATGGAGAGAGGAAGCAAGAGAGAAAGAGGGGAGGTACCAGGGTCTTTTAAACAATCCGCTCTCATGGGAACTAATAGAGTGAGATCTCACTCATTAATCCCCCCTACCCCAGGGAGAGCATTAATCCATTTATGAGGGATCCATCCCCGTGACTCAATAAGTTTCCAATACTGCCACATTGGGGATCAAATTTCCACATGAGTTTTGGAGGGGACAACACACCCAAACTCCATCACAGCACATCTATCCTAGGGGGTTGTAACATTTTCCATAAAGGGCTAGACTTACCCATGAGGTCCAGTAGGCACAGCCTCTGTCTCTGTCTCTGTCTCTCTCTGCCCCCCCACCTCTCTCTCTTTCTCTCTCTCTAGATAGAGACAGAGATGGATAGATATAAATATGTTATAAATACATAAATATACATAAAATATGTATAATAGAGAGTTAGAAAGAGATAATCTATATCTATATCTGTCTCTCTCTAGAGACATATAGGTATGTAGATATATCTATATGGAGAGAGAGATAAGAGAAAGAGAAAAGCACCCACAAAGTAAAAAATGCTTAGGTTCCAGAAAAGACTTAATGTGGCCCAGATAGCAAATGTTCAAGTCTTTGTGGGCCACGTGCCTTGCCACTGTAGCACAGGAACAATCATACACTGTGCTCACATAAACGGGCATGGCTGTGTTCCAGTAAAAGGCTATTTACCAGAACAGATGACAGGCTGGATGTGGTCCGTGAACCATAGCTGCTGTCCCTGCTCTTATCCATCCATTTTACCTCTTTTCACAGTCCCCAGCCTCATCGAGATCCTCATTCAGCTTTCCTAGATTAAATGCCGTTGCCAGTCAGTATAATTTCTCCCTGGACTACTATTTCCTTGCCCCTTATTTATTTTCTTATTCACTGTGCAAAACCTCAGCCCTGGTTAAACACAATTATGTTCCTACTCAATGCTCATATCTATGCGTCAGGTATGGGTGAACACAGACAAACAAATTCCACTCACATTCATGACTGGTTCACATTCAACACAGGACCACAAGCCTTGAGTGGGCCCTTATTGCTACCAGTCAATGCTACCGAATTTCCTCAACACAAACACTCTGCCACCGTCCTGGAGTCTTCTTCACAGCTTCTCCCCTCCTCCTCCTCCTGATTCTTAACTGATGGCATTTGATAGTTCACCGAGACAACTGCAGGAGCTGGAACAGAAATTCCATTAATGGATAGATACACAGATTAACTATCAATATTTCACTCTGTACTAGATCTTTCTCAGCATAAAAACATGTTATTTTTCCTATATTAAAGAGTATGTATAAATATTCCTCTATTGATCAACATTCCCCTCCAGCTACTCTTCTATTTCTTTGTACCAAACTTCCCCAAAGCAGAAATTATATTTGCTCATTTTACTTCTCTCTTTTATCTCCAATAATACTTTTCCACCCAGTACATCGGTAATGACCTCCAACTGCTAAAATCCAGTGATTTCTCAGTCTTCTCTTACGTGACTTATCTGCATCACTTGGCACAGGTGATCCCTCCCTCCTTATTGGAATTCTTTTCTTGGCTTCCAGGACAGCAACGTATTTTGGTTTTCCTCCTACCTCACTGCCTTCTCCTTTTACATCACAATTGCAGATGTCTTCACTTCTCTTCAATGTTTTTCATGTCGGGAAGATCCAAGGTGAAGTCCTGATTCAGTTTTCTTCTCTATCTACAATAAATACTGTGTCACCTCCTAACTTCATAGCCACAGTCTCATGATCTCCATCATCACTCATTTATTCTGCATCTAATCTCTGGCAAGTTCATCTTCCCAGTAGCTCAGGACAAAAACCTTGAAATGATTCTTTACTTTTTTCTTTCTCTGGCACCCCAACCCCAACCCATGGAAACATCTCCTTCTAAATTTATCAAGAATCTGAACTATTCTCACTCTCCCCAATGCTACACCTCTCTCAAAATCATCATCACATCTCCTCTGGATTACCGCAGTGTTCTGTTAATAGCATCTCTGCTTAATACCCTGCAATGACTTCTCATATAACTTAATGAAAATCAAAAGTTTTTACACTTGTCTGTAAGTCCTTCCTACCCTGCTCCACCATTGCCAACCTAAACCCATTTCCTTCTAATCTCTTCTGCTCACCTTCCCCAGATGCTTGGCCTCCTTGCTGTTCTGTGAATCGGCCGTGTATGCTTCTGTGATTTTACACTAGATATTTTGTCTGACTAAAATGGTTTTTTTCTGACAGTATCTTTTAAATTAATTTCTGCATTCTTCTGAATCTTTGTCACCTTCTTAACACTTCTGCGAACAACCTAGATAATTCGGCAAACCAGTCCCTCCTCCTCATTTCCTGCCATCTCTTACCCTTGCCTTATTTTCTTACATTCATCATCTTATAATGTATACATAATTTTATTATTTACCGTATTTGTTTTTCTTTTTTTTTTTTTTACCCTCATGCTATAATGTAAGCTTCTTCAAGACATGAATCTTGCCTATTTTCTTTACTGATATATCTCGTCAAAGTACCTGACGAGTACTAGTCACTCAATAAAAAGTTGGTGAATGGACAAATTTAAACAGGCTTCGAATGAAGAAAAAAATAGCAAGAGTAAGAGTAGAATAAATAAATAAATAACTGAATAATTTCCTATGCTCTGTTACCATTAATTTAGAGATTTAAATCAAAATACTCATTTATTTATTACTTATTCCTCCGTGTGTGTGCACACACAAATACACACACTTTCTTGTACATTTCTTTTGAAATAAAGTGGAACAAAACACGTGAGGGTATTAAGCACTTGGTCTCTCCATTTTGCCTATTAATTTGTCTACTTGTTTATTGGTTCCTGTATTACTATCATATGACTTTTTGGGTTTCTTTTCTGTCTCAATGGAAAAAATAATGATAATAACTCATAGAATATAGAAAATAGAAAAAAAATTGAACAACCCAAGATTCACCATAAAAACTTTATAGATATATGTATGCAAAATATAGATTGCTATCAGTCATCAGAAATATTGAAGTGACATAAAATACTATTGGTGACAATACACATTTTGTAATTAGTATGCAAGGCAATCACAGAAAATGGCTATTGTGGCTTTCAATTTGCTGCAAAATTGCTTAAATCAAAAGGGAAAATATCTTGATTATAAATAAAAAATGTGTGTGATCTACAGTCAAGGTTACTAATAAGAAAGCACGTTCAGATACATTCAATAATCAAGGCAATCCAATATTTTTATTTCTAATTACAAATGATAAAATTGATACTGGTGTGCTCTGATGATACTTGATGAAGCTATTTCAAAGTGGTAGCTTAGAAAGCATTAAATATGTTAAGGCAAAAGATATGATAAATTAGGCTAAAAGAATAAAACAACAACAAAAAAATCTTCTGGGTGTCCTTATCATCTCATTAATGCAATTTCTATCTATTCACTAAGTTTTGAAGCTAGTTTTGAATTGAGATTTATGTTGAAAGTATTTTTTACACATTTCATTCCATCTAAGCTTTCAGATTCATCTTAAAAGATGTCCATAATGAAACTATACATCTTGCACTCAGAATACTCCCTCTGGGTATAAGCGTACCAGATGGGAGTATATAATAGCTTCTACAAGTCAAGTAGAAAATTTGTGTTGTCAGATCATAGATTACAGAATTCATAAATGTATATTCCTTAGAGAGTTAGCTTTCCTTATACAGAATAGCTAAATGTGCACGTATGGAACTCTATTAGCTTTTTCACTGTTATAATTTTGAGTTCAGAGTTTTCTGTAATATTAAAAAAAACAGGTATGCTGATTTTATATCTGTTTTGCCTGGATTTTTCTTAAGGCAAAGAAAAATTTAAATTGGCAGTTGGATGCTATGTAGTAATCTAACTCCATCAAAATTATACTGAATGGATATGAAAGTGCACTCAACATCAGCACGGGAAAAGAAGAAAACTAAAACCAAATAAATGTTTTTATGCAGTTTCATGTATTTTGTTCTGAACAAGGTTAAATGAAATTTTAAAAATATTCATTAAATATCAACAATATGCTTTTTCTTTTGTTCATGTTTTTTATTTTTTTGACCATTACAGGATCAATGTATTTTTAATCGTTATTTTACAAAACTCAGAATTCATTTTACCTATATGTGCTATTACACTATAAAGTAATGCATATGTCTATCCCACTTGTGCACAGGCAAACAAACTTCCCTAATAAATATCAACCATTTGAATTATGGAATAGATTTAACATAGCAAACAATGATTATTATTTTTATCCTTCAAAGTTCAACTATAAAATTTGTATGTGCTTTTCACTATATGAAAAGATTAAAGAGAAAAATTTTTTAAATGTTATTTTTTGAACTACTATAAATAATAATTCAATCAAACTTAACAAGACTTAAGGATAGACTAGACACATATATACATATTTTGCACACAAAGAATTTAAGGAACATTCTTTAACCCATAAAGCTCTTCCAGTGAAGGCCTATACTACTCACTACTTAATGTTGCTGCTTTGAATTCACTGGAAATTCTAGAGAATTTTTTTATGTACAAAGTTTGAAATTAAAAAGACAAAATATTACTAGTTGCTGAAGAAATGTTTGTCTACATAAAAGGTGTTTGATAATTTATTTACTATTAGAAACACCACGGAAGCACAGCAGTGTCTCAACAAAAAATAACGTTCATTTAAACTGAATAGTCTGTATATCTATCACCAATATCCAGTTAGGAAGCAATAGCAATAAAATGTTAAATTACCTGGGAATAAATATTTTTAAAAGACAAGCAAGACCCTTTTTATAGGGGCTAAAATTATAAAGCACTGCTGCCAGAAAAATAACATAATCCATTTTTATAAAATAGAAAGTTTTCTATTGCTGCTGTAATAGATTACCACAAACCTATTGGTTTTAACAATACAAGTTTATTATCTTGCAATTCTGTAGGTATAAGAATAATACCCATATTATTGGTGAAAAAGAAAAGTGTCAAAATTGCTGTGTTTCTTTCTGAAGCTCTATCGGTAAATTCATTTCCTTGTTTTTTCCAATTTCTTTGAAAATTTTCTCCCATATAACCTGACCCATTGCCCACTTTCTTCATCTTTAAAGCCAGTAACATTTAATCTCTTCTCTGACCATTCTTCTTTATTCATCTCTCTCTCTCACAACCACCAGGAAAACATTTACATCCCGTCATCAAAATTTCTCTCCGACCCTGACCCCTCTTCTGCCTCACCCTTTCACTTTAAATAACACTTGTGATTACATTGGACTCACTAGAATACTCCAAGGATAATCTTTTTATTTTAAGCTAATCACCTAATTGGCAAACTTATTGCCATCTACTACCTTAATTCCCCTTTGCCATGTAATTTAACATAGCCACAAGTTCCAGATATTTGGGTGTGAATATCCTTGGGGGGGGGGTCATTATTCTGCCTACCACAATACGTAGGAGGTTATTTTCTAACATAAACAATTTGCAATATTAATTGTTTCTTTCTGGATAAATCTCCAGAGTACTCCATCTTTATTTGCAATCTTATGTCTATTTTTTAAAAATAGCTGTGAATAAAATGTAACACAATTATTACTTAATTTTAGTGGTGTGTTCACGGTTTGATATCAACCTTTGCTGTTTGCTTTATTTTAATTAGTTGAAATACAAATCAATCATATAGAAAGAAATAAAGATAAATGCAGTGAAATAACTATTAAAAACAGTCTAATAAAAAGGACAAAATATCTTTCCTCTAAGCACTTCTCTGTAAATTTTAGTGCAATAAATAAATAAATAAATAAACAGAAGAAAAACAAAAGAATTATAAAATGTACACCAACCATTACAAAAGAATTATAAAATCTACACCAACCATTAAGAAAAAAAAAAAACGTGGCAGAAAATATATAGCAAATATTATCATTGAAGAAATTAGAAAGTGTCAATCAAATAAAAAGGATGGATAAGAACTATATGCACATTCCTTGAAGACAAAAACAAAAAAGCAAGAATTTGACCGATATTGGACATAGTAACATACAGAGAGAAACTTCTACCTTAACTTTGAAATTTAAAGTTCNGGAGGTTATTTTCTAACATAAACAATTTGCAATATTAATTGTTTCTTTCTGGATAAATCTCTAGAGTACTCCATCTTTATTTGCAATCTTATGTCTATTTTTTAAAAATAGCTGTGAATAAAATGTAACACAATTATTACTTAATTTTAGTGGTGTGTTCACGGTTTGATATCAACCTTTGCTGTTTGCTTTATTTTAATTAGTTGAAATACAAATCAATCATATAGAAAGAAATAAAGATAAATGCAGTGAAATAACTATTAAAAACAGTCTAATAAAAAGGATGAAATATCTTTCCTCTAAGCACTTCTCTGTAAATTTTAGTGCAATAAATAAATAAATAAATAAATAAACAGAAGAAAAACAAAAGAATTATAAAATGTACACCAACCATTAAGAAAAAAAAAAAACGTGGCAGAAAATATATAGCAAATATTATCATTGAAGAAATTAGAAAGTGTCAATCAAATAAAAAGGATGGATAAGAACTATATGCACATTCCTTGAAGACAAAAAAAAAAAAAAAGCAAGAATTTGACAGATATTGGACATAGTAACATACAGAGAGAAACTTCTACCTTAACTTTGAAATTTAAAGTTCCTCTTGAGTTTAAGGTAGGGGGTTGCACAGTGCCTGGGAAGAAAGTTCAGTGACAATCTGCAAATTTTTCCACCCCCAGCAGAAGGCTTTTGATCTGAGGTTACCACACATGGTTCATGTTTTGTGAAGGACAGATCTACAAATAAAAAAGCTCTGTGTTAAGCCTTAGCAAATGCCATTGAGAAGGCAGGAGACCTTAGTAATGAGTAAAATTGTTACTATAAAGAAAGTATAAGTTTATGTCTCTTTGTACTAACCAAAATGACCTTATTGCCAAAGATGTGGAAATATAAGGTGAAATAGAGAAGGGAAAATGAATAGGAGAGTCAATTGTAAATTATCCTTATCTTATACTTTTGTAAGTTTTTATAAACTGTAGCCTTCAAAAAATATTGAATATATATTTATCTCAGAATAAAATATTATTCAGATAATTTTTCTTTACAGAGTATCATGGTATTTAGACATTTTGTAGTCGGTATTTCATGTCCTGAACAATGGCAGTTCTAATGACCTCACAGGATGGCCCTTCACACCCAATAAAAAATAACAATATAACAATAAAAAATAATACAAATTAAAAAACAACTATTTACATAGCATTTACATTATATTAGGTATTATAAATGATTCAGAGGTGATTTAAAGTATACAGGAGGATGTGTCATTTTATATAAGGGATTTGAGCATTCATGGATTTTGGTATCCATGAGGTTCCTCAAACCAATCCCCAATGGATACCAAGGTATGACTATCAATTTTTCTCCTAAAGTTTTTAAAATATCTTAAAACACTTACTTAAAAAGCTATATTTTTGTAAATTGATTTAGGATTACTCTGGTAACCCGTCAAATGTTTATTATGCCATAGTACTCTAGTGCTCTACAAATGTATCTGAGTACATAATGGTACTTCTTACATACCCATGACCATGGCAGTGAGAGATGGATTATGCTTGCACGATGGTTTCTTGAAAAGTATGTACAACAATTTTTCAGACTCCTTTTAACTCTCCTCAGTTCTGTACATTTTTTTATGTCTTCACTGCTTTGAAAAGTCTAAATGACTAAGTATTAAGATCAATTGAAGAAATAATAATTTTCTTATGAATATATGTCACAGTGCAGTTATTTAAATGCAATGTCTTTGGATTGTTTTATAATAATAATATAAGTTTAAAAAATAAGATAGTTTATTTTTCTATGTGCAGGCAAATACCTGAGATTCAGAGATGGATATGAGTAGTAAATCTTTAAAGCCAAAAGGAAATTCGGGGAGGCCATTGAGAGTTTCCTTCTCATCCGCATTTACATTTTCTTTTTTAAAAAATTTTCTCTCATGCTTGGCAATATCACAATTTATAAAAAGCATGTATTTTAAACTCTATTTAGTGGCAGAAATTTGATTAACAGAAAGAAACTGGACCACATTATTCTGCTTTTGAAGAAATAAGAAAGATAACCTAGGAAACAATAATTGAGGTTATTACATTTTCTTTTTTTAAAAATTTTCTCTCATGCTTGGCAATATCACAATTTATAAAAAGCATGTATTTTAAACTCTATTTAGTGGCAGAAATTTGATTAACAGAAAGAAACTGGACCACATTATTCTGCTTTTGAAGAAATAAGAAAGATAACCTAGGAAACAATAATTGAGTTTATTATTAACCTAAAGACAGAGAATGTCGGAGAACATAATATTAAAATAAATCTGTGTAAATATGAAATTCTACAAATGCAGAGTGTTAAATGGGCAGGAACTGTGATCTATGCTAAGACCAAAAAAGGTGAATAAGAATGAGAGGAATTTTATTATTAACCTAAAGACAGAGAATGTCGGAGAACATAATATTAAAATAAATCTGTGTAAACATGAAATTCTACAAATGCAGAGTGATAAATGGGCAGGAACTGTGATCTATGCTAAGACCAAAAAAGGTGAATAAGAATGAGAGGAATTAATGTAAGGCCATGTATTCACCCTTACACTAGTTATTTCTAATAATAACTAATAACCTTTTAATAAGGCTCAGAGTATTGTCATTTTAAACTATGAGGTCATTATACTTTTCATAGTTCACATCATTGCTTCAATTCTTCATGTTTTGAAGAATCACATACATCATTGTGATTACCTCTCTTTTCCCATATTCTTCTTATTGCTTCCACTTTTAGCCCTTCCAATTCATTCTGGAACAGCTGCAGGAGCAATCTTTTTGTAAAATGTAATTTGGATTATATATTCCCTGGCATAAAATGATTCAAATTCAAAATACATTATATTTGTGACTATGGGCATACTCAAAAACAAGATAAACTTTTCAATTTATTGTCAGAAATAAAACTAAAATTATGAGCCTGGTGAATGACAATTCTAGGAGCAGGAGAGGTGTGTGCAGTTTTATTTCTGGTCGGTAAGAGGCTATGCTTTGCACAGAAGGAAAGCCAGCCTCATGAATGTAAACTACTCACTGAAGAGGCCCTTCAGCACCTAGGAACAAAGACTTTAAACCATCTGAAACTGATCTCTATGTCTATGGCTTTTATGGTTATTGTTTACCTGGGGTAATAAGAGGAAAAGGGCCAACTATTCAACTTTGCCTTGAGCCAGGATACCTGAGCCATGATATCTCCCTACTGACCCCTTAACAACAGCCCTAAGATGTGGGACCCAGGACTGGGGCATGCAACGATGAAATCATGAGTTGGGAAGTGATGAGCACAAACTAAAAAAAAATTAAAAATAAAAAAAAAAAGTTGTGGAAACAAAAACCTTTTTTAATGAGCTATAAGTTGCCAAATAAAGATTCCAAAGCAAGTGAGAAAAAATGAATGCTAAAGAAGCCCAAAACCTCATTATTTGTAAAATAAAGTAGCTTAAATAACAATTTCATAGTACAAAATATGAAAGTGTATTTATACTCTTAAAGATATAAAAGGATAAGTAAAGTGCTTAAAAGGTAAATGAAAATAGAAATAAGGAAATAATATAAAGGTAATAGAACTCAGAAGAATTCTTTGCAGGGGAAGACGTTGTGATTGCCACAGGAAAACAAAATTTAAAAATTACTAAATGCAATCAGTTCTGGATGAGTCAGCCAAAGAGAATCGGTCAATTGGTTATACTCAAGAATTCACTCAGAACAAGGAAAGAGACAGAACAAAAGAATTTTAAAAAGGCAAAATATATGGATGACAGATTGAGATACTCCATCAAATAATAAGGAGCATAGAGACAATGGCAGAGAAGCAATTATTGAAGAGCTATTTCTGAGAACCATCCTGAATTTAAGAATGACATCTCCCTTTAATTTGAAAAGGCCAACAAGAGCCAAATACAATTAATTCAAACGAATTCACACACCTGGATACACTGTAGTAAAACTGGAGGACACTGTGTCTAAAGAAAACAAACTTTAAAAGGTATCAGAAAACAAGCAAACAAACAATGACAAAAAAACAAGAAACTAACTGCACGGCCTGAAAGACCTGGATGATTTTCAGGTACTTCAAAAAGTTTGTGAATACATAGAATTAAGAGATAACAAAAATCTTTCCATGAACTTTTTGAAGAACCCTACTTAGTTCTCCAGTCTTCTCTCAGGGTTCTACTACTCGGGCTCTAGTCTCCTGCCACATTGGCTTTGTTCATTTGATCAAGTCATTCTTAACCCAACATCTTCATCTTGTTTGCTCTGACAGAGTCACACCTATTGCCACCCTTCTCATAATGAAACTCTTCCTATCCCTCGGATTTCTGCTTAAATATTGCTGTCTCAGAAAGAATTTTCTTGAGCTATCAATTCAAAACATTTTCTCGAGCTATCAATTCAAAACATTTTCTCCAGCTATCAATTCAAAACATTTTCTCATTCACATTCACATTCTGTTTTCATCTCATAGCCTCCTGAACTTTCCTTTCACTACAATGAACAGGTGTAATTACTCAACTGTATTTATATTTTTAAAAGACAGTTTATTGCCCAGTCATTATCTGACAAATAGTAAGATTTATCTGTGGTTAAACATTTATTTACAGTCTTTTCAAAGGTGTGCTTTCGCTTTTTGGATGGGCCTTCTCTCAACCCTGCAGGTTGACTCTTGAGTGGGCGAATTGTTTAAGTAGATATCACACATGTATGGCTTCGCTCCATTGTAGATTATGCATTGAACACTGAGTGCTGCATGAAGCCCCTCTATCTGGAATTTCATTTAAAATGTCTCTTTCCTACTTGTGTATATTTTCTGATACATACCAAACTGAGGTTTTTAAAAGGAACTTCTCTCACATACTGTTGCATATCAATATCATGGGGTTTTGATTTTAACCAACAGAGTGGCAAGCTGACCCCATGCTGCTCACACAAGAAACTATGATTAACACATGTTTTATGATTTCTCTCCAGCCCTTATCCCCAGGAAGGAAATCTGTCTAAGCATACTGTTGCATATCAATATCATGGGGTTTTGATTTTAACCAACAGAGTGGCAAGCTGACCCCATGCTGCTCACACAAGAAACTGTGATTAACACATGTTTTATGATTTCTCTCCAGCCCTTATCCCCAGGAAGGAAATCTGTCTAACTGGGCTGTCTTGAGGTCAACCTGGTATAACAGAAGGAGTATTTGGCTTGTATCCTTTGAAATTAACCAGGCTCTTCTGAAAATCCTCTTTGTTTATATTCTGTTTAGACCTTAGGATTCTTTGTTGTTTATTTTTTCCAAAACCGATACCCTGGCCCTGATGCAATGGTGTCCCTGTGCTCTCTTCTATTGGATCCATCTCTGACTTGGTCAGACCTTTTTGCTCAAATCTCAGAGAAAAGAGTCTTTACGGGAACTCTACTTGTCCCTAACCTCTGTACATTTCATTACTTCTCAGCAGTTTCTGTAGTCCCCTGCTGACTTTTTGGCTTCTTACTTGATTTTCTCATTTACAGAGACACAGAGCTCCCTAAGATATATCTTCACGTAAATCATGTTATTATCTCTGATTCAGCTCTCTTAACTTCAGGATTTTGCAAGGGAAACCTTTGTTCTTCCAAGAAGATTATGAACAATGTCTTTGATTTTCTGTTATCTGTGAGCATATTTTCCTATTGTTCATCCAGATTTTTTTTTTACATAAATCTACTTTCCTTTATAAGGTCCAAAAGATACTTATGCATAGAGATTATACTCTGCTCTTTACCCACTTATCAAGAATCTCCTCCTTAGTTTGTTTTTCTGGACTTAGCCAGGAATAGCAAAGCATTCCTCTCAGAGATGAAATCTGAGCTAAGTATGCAAATTCTTTAATGCTAATGTGACAGATCTCAGACTTGAAATATTGCTTGTGACGACCAGGTCCTTGGGAATATGGGACCGTGCTGCTCTGATCGAAGACTGTCATAAGATATTTCATGCTCTCGTGAAAATCTCAGATCTGTAGCCAACCTGAGCTATACTACATTTATTACTATAATTCAAAAGCTGGGTTGTTGGGCTTTCCTTTCCTTAGATTTTCCTAAGGGGAGTTTCCTTTCTTTAAAAAACAAACAACTCGTAGTAATAAGAATACAGTGCCCATAAATCTTTTTCTTATTTTTCAACTTTCCTTAATTTTCAGATATGATCTGTCATAAATTCTCTTGTTGAATTGTAAATATCTTCCTGCCTTTTTAAATACCTATGTCTACA
>NW_007729526.1:46338-49258 GCF_000696425.1 Galeopterus variegatus | reverse complement strand
CACACAATAGGTGCTCAATAACAACTTGTTAGAAAAAGTTCAGATTCTTTTTCTGTCAGCTGACATGCTCTTACTTTTGTTATTCAGTTCACACATCTTCACACTGTACCATCTGAACACTTTTTGGTCTTTAACTTATCTGAAGTCCACTATCCCCTTACTGAAAAGAGCTGCTCCTCCAACTATAAATGCACATTCAAATGTTTGATTCAGGCTTCAAGAAATGCAGGCCTAAAGCAGCCATGGTATGATGGAGCATTGTCTATCTATACCATGTTGTTTTCACTGATGACCACCGACTTCTGCTATTCAAGCTTTTGCTACTCTTTCTACAAAGAATCTAGAATGAACAGAAACATCCTGGATAAATCAGTCAATTAAAATAGAAATCTAGTTAATGCCTGCAATTTGCCTTTCCATTCCCCTCCTGATGGTGACAGAAGATGTCCAAAAAGTTTACTTATAGATAACTGGTCATATAGCTTATCATCTAAAAAGGGACACTTTTGAGAGTGAAAAGGGAGGAAAAAATTAAATAAAATGATCTAATGCTGAAACATTTTGTTTTTACCAACATATCAATTTATTACATTGGAGTGTATAGTAAATATTTATATTACAACATTTTCAAAAATATAATAATTCCTAAAGCAGAAACACAACCTTGTCAGTGTAGTAAAACAACAACAAAATTTTCTTTATTTTTACTATATGAGCCACAAATTAAATTTAACATGAGCAGAGGAAGTACTCTGCATATAATTATGCATGTAAATCCATTTTTTAGCTCAAATTGTCTTTATATTTTGATTGCATTTTTATGATAAATCCATTTTTAATATGATCATATTATTCTTTTACAAAAGCACCAGTAACCATCTTTAAATTTGTGTTTTATTGTCAGATTTGAAATTGAGACATTCTTTTATTTAAACCATCTTTATTTTTTTAATTGAAAAAGTAATGTATCTGAAAGTCCTGAGCTGAAAACAAACTCTACTAATGCAATATTTTCTTAAAATATTTTTTTTTATTTTGAGTTTGTAAATATTTAAGCTCTAACATTTTACAGATGCTGATTTTTTTCTCAATTAAGAGTGTCTTTTCTTGAAATTTTGTAAAATATTACTTGTTGTATAAGCTCTTTCTACTTAACCATTATTAACAATATTTTTCCAGAGTTATAGTCTAATGAAAAGTCAAACCTCTGCTCAGTTTTATTTCATTTTAGTGGAGAGCATACATCAATCCAATTAAAAAAAAATGAGTGTTCTATAAAAGTATTTTTCCAAAGAGTTGAGATTTTCAAAATTCAAAATTAAGCCATGTACAATGTTTCAGCTTTCCTCATTTAATGTTTTCAGGTCCTTTTCTGCTTCCACAGGGAAAATTATAAATGGCTTTCTGTTTGAGATATTTGTTTTCAATAACTGCAATTCACTAAAAGCTTCAAAAGCTGTGATTGCTAACTGTTTTAATTGTGGAATATTTTACTAAACATTTCCAACTGGTATTGAACAAAATACAGCCAAAATATAGAGGAAGCATTAACAAAATACATATATTTTGTTATATATATATATGTATGCATATATATGTATTATGACTTTTAGCTATAACTCCATCTTCTCCTTCTGCTATCAGATTTCTCAAGTGTTGTGATCCTCTTTGCACTGACTTCCTCAGCACCCAGCATTTCTTTCTTATTTGTGTTTTATGAATATAACTTGGGAAAAATAAATTTATTATCACAAAACTTGAAAATGTGCATGAAGAAAATTGGAAAATATAGACAAACAGAAATAAGAAAATAAAAAGCCATATACCCACCAGTCAATGATTATTACTTTACACCTTGATTTATATCCCCTGGATGTTTTTGTATATATATATATATATACATACACATATATATGTATGTATATATATGTACGTATATACATATAAATACACACACACACACACACTGACTTTATAGCATGTAGATCTGATGTCAGAGGAAGGGTCTGAGGGTTCCAATGGCAGGCCTCAACCCATCCGTCCTCTTATAAGGTTCTTGACTGAGCCATAGAAAAGAATTCAAAGCAGAGTCACAGTAGAAAGTGAGAAGAGGATTAATATAACAGATTAGAAATACAGGTTAGTGTGTCCTAGCTCCAGACACTGGTCAGGGCTCATACCAAGTTTAATACAAAATTAAGAAATACACACTTAAAATTCAGTACAGAGTGCAGGGTAGCCCAAGAGAGTGATCAGCCATCTACTAAAAGTAAGCTTGATACAAAGAGAAAGCATGCACACCTCAGCCAGAAAAGTGCAGGTTGGCCTCAGGAAAATTAGCAACAACCCTGTATTCTTCTGGGATTCACTTTTTATAATTTTGCTATCTAATGAATATTCAGTTAAGAAGGCGGTTCCCAGTTATGTAACATAGTTTTGCACATGCTCAGTTGATCTCTTTTCAGAGCACTTTCATTGGTCAAATCCTATCACATGTACCAGACATATTCAAGAAAACGCTGTGCTCTTTAGCACCCCTAGTGAAAGGTCATTCAAGGAATAAGCTCCTCTCCATTAAGAATGCTGGGCTACAGGGCTTATAGCTTTTTTCTACTAAGCATGACCAGACACTGGATTTGCATAAACCAGCCCCCTGAGGCCTCAATTTCCCTGTGTTGGTGCCCAAAATAGGTCTAGCTAGCAATCAAAACTCTCATCCAGGGGAGGACCTAGATGAGGGGCCTGAGACCTAGGGAAACGGCTTGAAACCCAGAAGTGTGTCCTGTAACACAAACCCATGGAAACTGAGGACCTTCTATCTCAGATTGATTTACAGCATAGTCTTTTGAGGACTCAAATATTTCTCTGTCTGATTGGTGACATGCAGTTAAAACAGAAAAAAACAAAACAAAACAAAACA
>NW_007729526.1:36264-45956 GCF_000696425.1 Galeopterus variegatus | reverse complement strand
CTATCTCAGATTGATTTACAGCATAGTCTTTTGAGGACTCAAACATTTCTCTGTCTGATTGGTGACATGCAGTTAAAACAGAAAAAAACAAAACAAAACAAAACAACAACAATAAAACAAACAAAAACAGTTATATTGGTGAAGATTTCAAACAAAGGTTTAAAAACAAGTCTAAATTCTGCTTAACGTGACAATCCACTGGCACCTATTGTTCCACTAAACATATGGAACAGAATATGGGTAAAATCACATTAGAACAATAACTATTTGGTCTAAATAAAAAGACAGGCTTTCAAAAGTGATATTCATTGACATCTTTTACAGACACCTGTAATTAATTCCTCTTCCTTGGGGACAGTCTTCTTAAAATACCTGCTACCATTTCCTCAATAAATTTGTGTCTTCTGGTTTTCGTGTGGTCAAAGCCATTCCTACAGCTTTCATAATGGATGCAAATGTAGACAAACATTTTATTTAGGTTATATATCCATTATCAAATATTTGAGAAATTGAAATCTAATGCTTAAGTTTTCATTAAATGCACTATTTATTGTTGGAACAGAAGTGTCCATTATTTCGCATCCAGGAAGCGTTGGGAAAGAAAAAAAAAAAGAGAGTCTTGTCATCAAAAGAAAATCCTGGAAAAAAAGAAAAAACTGAGTGGGAAGTTAAGACAACAGATATAAACTAGGGTTGCTTCAAACAGAACATATGGTCATCTTTTAGTACATGACATATATCCTGTCACCTTCCACCCTGTGGTGTGGCTGTTTATAATCGCTGATCAATGCCCTCTTTTTTTCTTTTCCCACATTCTGCCCCATAATCGTTCTCAGCACAGGGCACCTAAAGGTACTGTTAAATTTTCCAAAGTTAATTCCCAAGTTTTGCTAAATGAGTGTATAGTTAAAACTGTATAGTTAAATAGGAGAGAGAGAGAGAGACAGGGAGAGAGAGAGAGCGCTTCCATGAGCAAAGGAAATCAAACTAACAATAAGTAATCCCTAAGGCTTCCAAGAATTATTGGGTGTAGGCTATATAAAATAAGTATGTTTCAATTGATTAAAATAGTAAAGATGAATCTAAAATATTGAATTAATTGTAATATAACAAAAACAACACAGGAAGATGTTGGAAAGCAAACATAGAATTACAAACTTAAACATTTAGCAATTGAATTTGAAAATACAGCAAAACATACACAGAGTGGTTCTGCATTTGGAAAATGTATTCTCAGATCACAATGGCCTTCTGCAATGTGGATTGAATTGCATACACCTGACTAAATTTCAGACTTTTGTTGGCAAGCAATATATTCCCTACTACTGAAAGGGTTAATTATCACTTGCACAAATAATATACACATAATAAAAATAAATCATTGGGACAGAGGCAATATATTACACATTTTAATAAATGAGAAATTATTATATCAAGTAATTTATTTTTTAAAATGTGACACTTAAAGAAAATGTTGCACATATATATGCACATACACCCATACATACACATTGGGATATTATTCAGCCATAAAAAAGAAGGAAATCCTGCTATTTGCAAAAATACAGATGAGCCTGGAGGACACTATGCAAAGTGAAATAAGTCAGATGCAGAAAGACAAATAATGTATGATATCACTTATGTGGAATGTATAAAAGTTGAACTCATAGAAGCAAGGATTAGAATGGTAGTTGCAAGAGAGTGAGGGGAGAAGTGTTGGGAAAATGGGGAGCTGTTGGTTAAGCAGTCTAAACTTCGAGTTTTAAGATAAATCAGTTCTGGAGATTTAATGTACAGCATGGTGATTGTACTTAATAATACTCTATTTTTTTTTACTTGAAATTTGATGAGAGCAAGTTTTAAGTGACCTCACCACACATTTGCACAAAATAACTATGGGTGGTGATGGATGTGTTAATTAATTTGATTGTGGTAATCATTACACAGTGTATATGTACATCAAATCATCACATTGTGTACCTTGAAAATATACATTTTTATTTATTATTTAAATATTTAAAAATGAAAATATATTGCAGTCATTATCATTATTATATTTGCTTTTTGTTATTTTGTTTTAAAATAAGAACTGCATACAAACTGGATGCTTAGTATCGCTCAGTTGCAAAGGTCATTCTTGAAGAAAAATAATTTCATGAAAGTTACATATATCTTGGAAATGAAACTAATCTTTATATGAAGTACAAATGTTTTTAGAGAAGAAATTTCTAATATACACACACACACATATATATATATATACACACACACACACACACACATATGTATATGTATACACACACGCATGCATATTTCAATGGAAGAAAGTCTCAGACAATAAAATTGTCCTCGGAGAATTTAAAAGGGAACAGCAATAAAACTGTTTGAATTGGGAGAAGTAGACATTACAAAATAATTTCAACAGCACAGCACAAAATTGAGCATAATTTGAGATTATTAGCATAGTACTAACCTATCTTTTGAGGAGAAAAAATAGACTGGATATGCTTAAAATACATGTCATTCCAGTTATATTATGTGGAGTAGAAATTTGATGGTCTGCCACGTCCTTAATGTTGTTTTTTGAACATATTTTCTCATTCTTTGTAATATGAACAGACTGAGAAATTTCTAAATCTTTAAGTTCTGATTCCTTTTTACTTAATAACGTCATCCTCAATTCATTTCTCTCTTCTCACTTTTTTCTATAAGGAGTCAGGGAAAACCAAGCCATTTGTTCAATACTTAGAAATTTCCTCAGCTAAATATCCATTTCAGTCCTTCTGAAGATCTACCTTCCACAAAACACCAGAACATGAACGCATTTCAGCCAAGTTCTTTGCCACTTTATAACAAGGAGAGCCTTTTCTTCATTGTCCAATAACATGTTCCTAATTTTCCTCAGAAAGTTTATCAGAATGACCTTAACTGTCCATATTTCTACCAACATTCTGTTCCATGATTCCTTATATGTTCTCTAAGAAGATGAAAGCTTTTTCTAAACTCTTTTCTTTCTGAGCTCCTTCCAGGGCTGCCTTTAGCAATCCCTGCACAGTAATATAGGCTTGTCCTGGCATGCATCTCAAGACACTGTCAGCCTCTATCATTATCTATTTCCAAAGTTGATTTCATTTTTAGGTGTTTGTGGTTAGAGGTATTATAGCAGCACCCCACTCCCAATGATCATAATCATTTACATGGCAAATATCTTTACTTACTTTGGTCTCTTATTTCCTTATCATGTAACATAATATGTGTCGATATCCCATACTATTTAAGTATTTTTAATTTTACATCATAATATTTAAGGTATGGGATATCAAGGAGACTAGTAAACATCACTCAAGGACTTTACCTCCTCTTCTGATAAAGGAATGAATGCATTTTTGGTTGTACACAAGATAGTTGTATCATGTTAGGTAGATTACGATGTGGTTAGTGTTTTTATTTTGAGATTATGTATGATTTGAGGATATGTGTATTGGTGCCAACTTAATAAGGGCTGGCCATGTGGTGGTTAATTTCACATCTTAAATGGATTATGGGGTGACCAGATATCTCATTAAACACAATTTGTGGGGGTATCTGTAAGGATGCTTCCAGATGAAATTGGCATTTGAATTAATACTGACCAAAACAGATTGCCCTTCCTGTTTTAACCGGGGTTCTACAGAAAGACAGAACTAATGAGACATAAATACACACACACACACACACACACACACACACACACACACACACAGATGAGAAGAAATTTATTAGGGGAATTGGTTCACTCAGTTATGGAGAACATTACCACGATAGGCCATTTTCAAGCTAGAGAACCAGGAAAGCTGACAGCATGGCTCAGTCCAAATTTGAAGGTATTAGAACAAAGGAAGCTGATGGTGTAACTCTCAGTTTAAGGCCAAAGGCCTTAGAGCCCAGCGTCAGCTGACGTTAGGACCAGAGTCCAAAGTCCAGAGAAGCTGGAGTTCTAACACACAAGGACAGGAGGAGAAGAACATCCAAGCTCCAGAAGAAAGAGCAAGAATTTGCTCTTCCTTCACCTTTTGCTCCATCTGAACCCCCAGCTGTTTGGAAGATGCCCAAACCACATAAAGGGCAAAATTTGGCCACTTAGTTGACTGACTCAAAAACCAGTCACCTCTAGAAACACACTCACATACATAATTGGGGCAGCTCAATCATTTAATCAAATATCTAACTACCTGGGCTTCCCCTTCAGCAGAACACTGACAGGTTCAGTGCCTACTAAAGCACTAAGAATAATTAATGCTTTATCAGCTATCTGGATATACCTTAATACAGTCAAGTCGACATTCAAAATCAACTACCACACTCCTTAGTGTGGGAGAACATCACCCAATCCGCCGAGGGCCTGAATAGAACAACAGCAAAAAAATAAATAAATAAATAAAACAGGAGAAGAATTTGCTCTCCCTGCTTTATTGCTTGAGCTTGGATATCAGTTATCTTCCACCCTTAGACTGGAACTTGCACTATTAGCCTTTCTTGTTTTTAGGCCTTCAGACTTGAACTTGAATTTATACCACTGACTTTTCTAAGTCTCCAGCTTATAGATGGCTGATCATTGGACTTCTCAGCCTTCATAATCGCATGACACAATTTCTTATAATAAATCATTTTAATTTCCTCAATGGGAAATTATCAAAAACTTGCAGCCATTTTTTAAAACCACCACACACATTATAGTGCATGTGTTTATGTATATCTGTGTATTTTTGCATATATAACCATTTAACTGTATACACATGTGTATATACTATACAAGCATGTATATTTGTGTAAATAATAGTTAAATTCAAAGCATCATAATTTAGTAAGCAAAGCCAATGATGAATGCATATCTGGGAATCGTTGTGAGATAAATTTCTCAGCTACAACAGTCATTAAAACCAAGTACCAAAATGAACTGAAGTTTATTTATTTAAATTTTAAATAAAACTGTAAATGTACAATCACATTGGCCCTATTAAAATGGTAAAATTAGTAGTTTTATCCAGTTTAATTCTATCAAATATAAACTAAATAAGGTCTATCTTTATCTTACATTTCTACATTTTAACTTTTTTTTACATGTTTTATAAAATGTATAACAGTATTACAATAGTCAGACACACCCTGTTTATCAATTAATAACTAAGGTTGAATGCTCACAAATTTTTTACTGATAGGGTACAAGATAAAAATATTTGAAAACTACTATCTCCATCAAGCAGAGTAAGACTTGATTTGGGTCCATCTAATTTTCAGTAAGCTGAGTACAGAAGCTCCCAAATGAGATTAGACACCTGATTTTGCTCACCATGCATCAGTCCATCTGTGGGTTGGGTGCAGACTTGAGATCATTTCACCACTCCAGCAGCTGTGGAAGTACCATTAATGAAATGTTTTCTGCTTTTTACTGTAATATACTATTTCACTAAAAGCAAAGCAGACATTTTACCTCTCACCACCCATTTCCTGTAAATGCACAAAAACATGATTTCCTATAACATGCACAAAGAAGAGCTCAAATATTCATCAAAATAAGTGATTCGGTGAAAGATGTTTATGTTTTTCATTCACAATGTTTGTTCTTAACATCCAACTTGACTTTTTTTGTTCTTGAAAATTGATTTTAGAAGTCTGTGCAATGTGTTACCACTCGAAGAAATTACTGTGATTTTCATTGTATGGGAGCTAACTTAGGGTACATGGCAATAATCCCTATGTATTCTGTAACTGGAAGCAAAACTTCTTACAGAGCCATTTGAAAATGCTGTTAATAACCTTCCTTTTTTGTGACTCAGCATCTATTTTTTAAGATACATAGAATTTCAGTTTGAATTGAAACATTATTTGTCAACTTTTTTTCCCTATTCTTTTTCTTTCACTTGACTACCATACCAAATGCAGAATAAAGAATAAAGCTTCATATAATGATTTCATTATAGCTTGTTAAGAATAGACTTGTTTTCCACTCATCATTCCCTCTTCAATTTTTCACTGAGCTGTGCTCTTTTAGAAATTTTGTTGAGTGGGAAGATGCGAGCTTATGTAAACATGCATTGAACAGCTGAACTGAAATGTTTATAGCCCCCAACAGGAGATTACTCATTGGCACTAGTACAATGCACAGACATTTTCATGCACAGCCTGTAATTGCAATATTGTATTTGAGGAAAAATGTGTTTGATAAAAAGTGAAAACAACTCCATGGTTGCTCAGGAAGATAACACTGGTTAAGTTAACCAAATCAATGTTTTATCTACTGGTTTATATTTCATCATTTTATGGAACATTATCTTATAAAACATGCTGAAATGCTAAATTATAATTAAATAAGATGTGGGAAAATTAATTCTGATTCATTTAGTTGAGTGGAAAGACGGGTTCTGCTAAATTTTGTTTTTATGAAATAGTATTATTAGTACAGAAATTACTCAATTACCTTGATGTATGTTTTACTATTTCCTCCATTTGTGAAAAAAGTATTAACAATTTCAATCCTATTATTTTGATCAATCTATCAAAAATGCTTGCTCTAGCTGGGAAAAAAATTGAATTCAATACATATCACTTTATTTTTAACTTAATATAGTTTCCTCACACATTCTTTTTAAATTGATCATTCAAATTTTAGGTTTATATGGAAAACAGAAAGAATTACTCTTCTGATTAATTATTTAACTTATAAGGTATTAATAAAATACATTTGGAAAGAGCAGATAGATTTTATGTTTCCATATTTCCACTTCCTATTTCCTTTTCTTTAGTAAATATAGCTTTTACCTCATTCTAAGGAGAGGAGCAACACTTTTTTCAGCTTTTTAAAACTATGACCTACAAGTGGAGCCACTTTTCAGCTTTCAAATCACAGTTACAAATTAATGCCTTCTCTTGAAACCATCAGAGAACTAAAGGTTAAAAAACTTACCTCGAAATCTGAAGAAAGATAGTTCCCTGAGGAGAGAAATAGAATCTGAGCTTTTGCTTACCTTAGACAGATGCCCTTGAGTGTCATAAAATCTAATGAGTAGATTCAACTAGAAAATGTAGATGAGTTGCTATAGACTAAATATGTGGTAGCATGGGAGTGTGAAGCTGCAGCTGACCAGAGACAAAGCAGGATTTCTTTTCACTTAACAGGTTGTTCTTCCTGGAACACCATCAGGTGCTCATGTGGAACATCGGTGAGAATCCTTAGAAAGCTTTCCCATGGGATATGACTCAGGTAGAAGGCAAAAGAAACTTCAGAAGTCCTTCCAGAACTTTTTCCCTATCTCCTATACAGAACAAAAGCCTTCATACTCAGGGGTAACAGCAACAACAACAAAATGCAGACTGTAAGCATTGATGGAAACCCACTACAATGGGAGTAGCTAGAGAGAAATAGGAAAAAAGAAATAGTTCTAGCCCTGACAGTGGAGATAAGGTCATCACTAGGTGGACTAAAAGGCACAGTGGAAAAGATATAAGAATGAATCCTAGAATATAAAGACAGAATTTTAGAAATTACCCAATCTAAACAATGAAGAATAAATAGTATGAAAACAATGAACAGATCCTTGGGGACTTGCAGGACTATAATGAAGAATACAGCATTTGTGTCACTGCAGTCCTAGAAGAAGAGGAGAGAGAGAAAGAGGCAAAAAAAAATCATATAGAGAAGTAATGGCTGAAAATATCTGAAATTCAATAAAAGTATAAAAACCTGTGGGGGAAAAATGAGGAAACCACACACTGTATTAAGTCCAAAGAAGTACACGCCAATGGGAATTGAATCAGTTCATTTATGTTGCTTATAACAGAATCCCTGAAACTGGGTAATTTATGTAGAAGCAAAATTTATTTCTTACAGTTTGGAGGCTGGGAAGTCCCTAGTCCAGGGGGTGCATCTGGTGAGGGCTGCCTTCTACAGTGACACAGGGTATCACTTGGTGAATGAGCTAAGCAAGGGAGAGCTAACCCCCTCACTTGCTCTCCTTTTGATATCATCAGAACCATGCCCATGACCTCCCATTAAATCATCAAAGGATTAATCCATTCATGATGTTAAGGTCCTCACAATCTAATCACCTCTCAAAGACCCCCACCTTTCAATTACCATAATTTTCCCTACCTTTTCACCACTGTTACAGTGGGGATTAAGTCTCCAACACATAAATCTTTGGAGGACACATAGCAAATATTATAATCAAATTGCTAAAAAATAAACACAAATAAAAAAATCTTGAAGCCAGAGAGAAAAAAGACACCTTGCCTACAGGGGAAATCTACTGAAGGGAGAAAAGAGTTCTCATCAGAAGCCATGGAGACAAGAAGTAAATGGCACAATGCTTTTCAAGCATTGGAAGAACAATACTGCCAATTCAGAATTCTAAATCAGGCAAAAATTTAAAAAAAAAAAATTCAAGAATGAAGGGGAATTCAAGACCACCTCAACAGGAGGAAAACTAAGACAATTTGCTGCCAAAGTGACCTACTCTAAAATAAATATTCAAGAGTTCAAACAAATATGAAGGATCAAATAAATAATAAATGGAAGAGAAGATAAAAACCTTCTTTACAGAAGAATTCTGATTCATAAATGTAAAAGGAATGAGTGAAATAGAAAATCAGCATTAGAGAGCCACAATAATAACTGTTGCAGACCAATGAATGTTAAAATTCATGTTCAAAAACGATAAAGAGGAGCAAAATAGTTACATGGCTTCAAAGTACCTCCCCCCAAATATTAAACTACTATGATGTTTTTAAAGCATGTTCAGAAATGAAGCTTGATTCCTTCCCCTTGAGTGTGGGCTGAACTTAGTGACTTGCGTCTACTGAGTACAATTTGTAAAGGGAAAAGCAGTGACTTCACAAAACAGAAACATGGTAGATATTACTTTTACCAAGTTATCACGGTTATCATCACCAGTAACAAGTCATGTTGACAGCATGTACCTCCTGATACAATGTGATGGAAAGGCACACTACTGTGGTTTTCAGACATATCTAAGTATAAGAATGTTCTATAAATTTTCTGACTAGTACACTTCAAAGGACCACGGGGAAAAAAAGAAAAAAGAAAAAAAAAAAAGGAAAGACAGAAAAACTGTCACATACTAAAAGAAGCTTAAGTGGCATGACATCTAAATGCAATGTAACATCTTGTATTGCATTCTGGAGAGAAAAAGAACATTAATGGGAAAACTAGGGAGACCTGAATAAAGTTGGTAATTTAGCTATTATTATTGTACCAAAGTTAATTGCCAAGTTTTGATAACTGACAAAATATATAAACCTGAAATCAAGAAGCTAAGTAAATATCAAATAGGATAAATCCAAAGAAATACATTCCAAGACACATGATATGATTTTAATATTAATGGAAGTTGGATAAAACATATGAGAACTCTCTGTATTATCTTTGCTATTCTAATTACATTATTTCCAAATTTTAAAAAAAGTTTTTAAAAATCCTGAGATGAATTTCTGTGATATTTCCAGTTCCAAAAATTGTCCCTCAGAATGTTTTTTTGATTCTTGTTTTTACTATATTTGTATTTAGATATTCATTAATTTGTGAAATCTGCAGGAAATTCAACCCCCAAATATGCACATATAAGCAAAACACACGTTTTGAAATTTTTAAATTGAAGAAGAAGCAGATTCATGTATTCACTCCCTTTTATGCAGTT
>NW_007729526.1:25175-35680 GCF_000696425.1 Galeopterus variegatus | reverse complement strand
TTTTGAAATTTTTAAATTGAAGAAGAAGCAGATTCATGTATTCACTCCCTTTTATGCAGTTTTTCATTTGAACTTAAACATGGATGAATCAATATTGCAAATATGCTGCATCATCATAGAAAAATTGTTCCTGACAGCACCATTCTCTCACCTAGAGGAACATTCCTGTGCACATGCAATTGGTTCTTAAGCAACATCAACTATGAATTTTTATTAATAGGGACAGTGTTTTCTTCTACCCTCAGCTTGCCTCTGGGTAGCTATCTTCCCACATATAAGTGGGCCTCAGCAGTTCTGTTTCCCTTTTGAAAAATCAATGGCTGTGTAACCCTTTATATTTCAATCTCAACATTATTTTTAATTCCTTCACATAATCTAAGGACACGACATAAAGTTACGTTCCACATCTATGATATTAAATGAGAAAATTTCATCTGTTTATCTAAGTGCCTTTGAAAGTGTTTTTACTTTATTTTTTCACACTATCTCCTAGATAATGGTCTTGTATTTTTCTTGCACTTTATACATGGAGTTACAGTTATTCATCTAAAATTGATAACTTGAAATCCTAGATATGGAAACTCCAAATCATTACAAGATAGAAAGATATCTTCATTTGTTGCCTGGAAGTTTAAACCTTTTCTGGAAAAAAAATCTACGTAAATCTTTACATCTCCCTATGCCTGTGTGTTATGCCACAAAATTTGTGATGGATTAATCCATTCTTCTTCAAAATCCACTATGATTTTTCATCATTCCATTTAATTAACTTACACCAATTCCTACTTTCACTCACATTGATCACCATATTCAGTAGGTGCCTAAATTATCAAACTCTCTATTTTTTTTTGAAAGTCTCAGTCCAAAGCCATTTCCAAAAAAAAAAAAAAAAAATTATTGAAGATCATGAATTCCACTGAACTCATTTTCATTTTGAATTATTAAAAATAAAGAAGAAGAGATAAAAGAATAAAAGGAAAAATGTCATTTAATCTATGTGAAGTAATATATTCTTTTTACTATCTTATTCATTCATACGTGCACTCCATAATATAGGTATTATTAATCTTTCTTTGAAGGGAAATTTCAAATACTGAATAATCTAATATACTTGTAATTCTTTATTCCACACTCTTTTTTTATTTGTAATTTTTTGCAGGTGTTATAATCTCCTTTACTTTAAATTTTCCTGACTGCTAAAAATTTCTATGAGATTTACTCAGAGAGCAGAATATTTAAGATATAGGAGGAACAAAAATAATTTTTATTATGACTTAGGGATATCAAAAGAGAAAAAGTGTGAGACATCACAGCATAAATGGAAATGTTAGCGAAATTAGTAGGCTTGTAAACATTGACAGGTTCTGCTAAATTTATATTACAATCGACTTACATGTTCTAACACAATTCTATCTCATTCTAGAGTTCTGCAAATAATTAGCCTATAGCAAATGTCCCCTTCACCCAGAAATTTTGATTCACCTATAAAAAGGCAATGGAAAGTTCAACTAATATTCAGTTCAGCATTATTTGATATGTTTTTTTTTTGTTTTTTCTGTTTTTAACATAGGTGATTTCTCTGTCTTGATTAGGTCAACTGTAATTACTTTTAGCCCCTGAACACAAGGATCAGTTCTTATTATTACAGTTGATTTACCGGATAAATGAAAAGAAAATTAGTTCGTGATGTATGTCTGGCTTATCTTCATGGGGAATCACATTTATTGATTAGCCCTTATGAGAACAGCATCCTAAGACTCTTTGCAGGAGGACATGACAATCTGGTTAACACCCATGGTGCAACTGAGGAAAATGGAGATGCCTGAAACTAAAACTATAGTTGCCTTGACAACCAGGGGTAACTCAAGCCTACTCTCCATGTGAATTTCTTGGTATGTGTAAAATTCCACTCTGAGATTAATGATTTGTCCTTCATTAAATTGATTTCTCAGAAATATATCCTTCGGAGATGCTAAAAATATTAGCCTTATCTACTAATATATGAATTATAGCTAAGAATCTGCTTTTTTTCCTATCCATGCCCCCTATTTTAGACAGGAATATCTTAGAAATTACCTTGGAACTGGTAGAACTGCTATGCATCTTTAAAAAGAGGAAAGGCATTCTCTGTGTTCTGAACATGACTTGTATTACATGGGGTATAGGCACTCAGTATGAGAGCTCTTTTGCACAATGTACAGCCTACATATCTATGCTAAATTATGGGAAGCATTATGGAAACTCATATTTTTCAGAACACTAGATATGGTCAGTGTTTGGGGGAGAAATGTGCATGCAGAGACTGAGAACACAAGAAAAACTATAACTATATTTTCCTTGAGTTACCCTGTACTTTTTACCAACTTGCATAATGTATAATTTTGCGGAATTGTTTCACAGGAATAAGAGTTATGCCTCCCATTCATGCTGCTCTTCTTTGCTATCATTGCTATAGGGTATTTTTTTCTTACTAAAAAAAAAGAAAGAAAGAAAAAAAAAAAAACCTTACATATAGCTCACAAAAAGACATTCTTGACTATAACCTTTATTTCAAAACCACAGAATTCAATGGGTTTATACATATTATAAAGAATGGTGATGAACAATTTATTGTCCTAAAACAGTTGTTTCACATTTACTATAGTACCTCTTCTTTCTGGGGGTAGAACTGCTATGCATCTTTAAAAAGAGGAAAGACATTCTCTGTGTTCTGAACATGATTTGTATTACATGGGGTATAGGCACTCAGTATGAGAGCCCTTTTGCCCAATGTACAGCCTACATATCTATGCTAAATTATGGGAAGCATTATGGAAACTCATCTTTTTCAGAACACTAGATATGGTCAGTGTTTGGGGGAGAAATGTGCATGCAGAGACTGAGAACACAAAAACTATAACTATATTTTCCTTGAGTTACCCTGTACTTTTTACCAACTTGCATAATGTATAATTTTGCGGAATTGTTTCACAGGAATAAGAGTTATGCCTCCCATTCATGCTGCTCTTTTTTGCTATCGTTGCTATAGGGTATTTTTTTCTTACTAAAAAAAAAAAAAGAAAGAAAAAAAAAAAAACCTTACATATAGCTCACAAAAAGACATTCTTGACTATAACCTTTATTTCAAAACCACAGAATTCAATGGGTTTATACATATTATAAAGAATGGTGATGAACAATTTATTGTCCTAAAACAGTTGTTTCACATTTACTATAGTACCTCTTCTTTCTGGCACTTTGTAGGTTTGGTTAGAATTCTTTAATATACCATTTAAGTTACCTGTTGGGATATAAATGGTTAGAAATGATAATCTTTTAATTGAATCCCTTAGTTTATAATTCTATCAAAGGGAACTATAAGAAAAACTCACATTGAGTTATCTTCAAAGTGGTTATATCACCGAGGATCATAGTTTTCACAGACACATCCACTGTACATAGCCTTGCTATGCATGCCGATAATATAACACAAGATCTACAAGCATTAGTGGAAGCAGAAGGTATGCATTTGTGAATCATTTTGTATTATCACTGGCAGAGATTAACAGGAGTAAAATTTGAGCACGCAATAAAAAATTACTTTTTCAGATACCTAGGTTTTGTGTGTTCAGTTTATTCATCATTACAATACATAATCCTTTTTTGTGTCCGTTAACCAATTTCTCATTAGCCCCCCCCCTCTACTCTTCCTCTCCCCTCCCCTTTTTCACCTTTAGTAACCCCAATTCTTTTCTCTCCTTCTAAAAGTTCAACATATTATTGTGATTGTTATTTCTTTCATTCTCTCTATTGTTTATTTGTTTATTTATGGATTCAGCTCCCACTTATGAGTGAGAACATGCAGTATTTCTCTTTGTGCACCTAAGTTGCTTCACTTAGCATAATTTTTTCCAGGCTTATTCATGTCGCTGCAAATGACAGAATTTCATTATTTTTTATGGCTGAGTAGTATTGCAATGTTTATGTATACCACATTTTCCTCACCCAGGCATTCATCAATGGTCTTTTAGTTTGAGTCTGTAGTCTGGCTATTGTAAATAGAGCTGTGATGAACATGGAGGTGCAGGTATCTTTTTGATATGATCACTTCCAATCCTATGGATATATGCTCAGTAGCGGGAGTATACCACATTTTCCTCACCCAGGCATTCATCAATGGTCTTTTAGTTTGAGTCTGTAGTCTGGCTATTGTAAATAGAGCTGTGATGAACATGGGGGTGCAGGTATCTTTTTGATATGATCACTTCCAATCCTATGGATATATGCTCAGTAGCGGGATTGTTGGACCATATGGTAGTTTATCTGCAGTTGTTTAAGGATCCTCCTTACTGTTCTCCGTAATGACTGTACTCATTTACAGTCCCACCAACACTGCAGAAGTGTTCCCCTTTCTCCACATCCTCTTCAGCATTTGTTGATCTCTTTCTTATAATAGACATTCTTGGGTGAGGTGATATCTCAAAATGGTTTTGATTTGCATTTCCCTGATTATTAGTGATGTTGAGCATTTTTTTGTACACCTGCTGGCCATTTGTATGTCCTCCTTTAAGAAATGTTTATTCAGTTCCTTTGCCCATTTTTTTTTTAATTGGGTTATCTGGGGAATTTTTTGCTATAAAATTGTTTGAGCTCTTTGTATATTCTGGATATTAAGCCCTTGACAAATGCATAGTTTGCAAATATTTTCTCTCATTTTATTGGTTTTCTTTTTACTCTGTTGATCATTTCCTTTGCTGTGCAGAAGGTTTTTAGTTTGATATGGTCCCATTTATTTTTTCTTTGGTTGTCTATGCTTTTGCATTCTTATTCATAAAGTCTTTGCCCAGGCCTACATCCTGGAGTATTTCCCCTATGTTTCCTTCTAGGAGTTTTACAGTTTAAGGTCTTATTTTAAGCCTTTCATCAATTTTGAGTTGATTTTGGTATATGGTGAGAGATACAGGTCAAGTTTCATTCTTCTACATATGGATATCCAGTTTTCCTAGCACTATTTATTGAAGAGGTTCTCCTTTCCCCATTGTATGTTCTTCACGCCCTTGTTGAAGATTAGTCGGGTAAAAATTCATTTATATTCAGTATAGTGTATTGGGGGGGGGGTTGATTTCTGTGTTCTCTATTTTGCTCCACTGGTGTGCATGTCTGTTTTTATGCCAGTACCATGCTGTTGGTTACTATAGATTTCTAATACAGTTTGAAATAGGGAAGTGTAATGCCTCCTGCTTTTCTTTTTTTGCTCAGGATTGCTTTGGCTATTTGGGACCTTTTGTTGTTCCATGTGAATGTTACAATCATTTTTTTTTTCAATTTCTGTGGAAAATGTCATTGATATTATGATGGATATTACATTGAATCTGTAGGTGGCTTTGGGAAGTACAGACATTTTCACTACATTAATTCTTCCAAAAGGTGAACAAGGAATGTCTTTCAATCTTTGGTGTCTTCTTTAATTTCTTTCAGCAGCAATTTGTAGTTCTCATTGTAGCAATCTGTCACCTCCTTGGTTAGATTTATTCATAGTTATTTTATTTTTTTGGTGACTATGGTAAGTAGACTTTCCTTCTTGCTTTCTTTTTCTTCTAGTTTGTTGGAGTATAAAAACACTACTGATTTTTGTATATTGATTTTGTATCCTGCAACCTTACTGAATTGGTTTAAGAGATTTTGGTGGAGCTCAGTTTTAAGAGATTTTGGTGGAGTCTCTAGGGTTTTTATATATAGAATCATGCCATCTACAAACAGGGGCAATTTGACTTCTTCTTTTCCTATTTGGATGCTTTTCTTTCTTTCTCTTGTCTAATTGCTCTGGCAAGTACTTCCAATACAATGTTAAATAGGAATGGTAAAAGCAGGCATCCTTGTCCTGTTCCTGTTTGTTAAAGAAAAACTTTAAGCTTTTCCCCATTCAGAATCAAATTGGCAGTGGGTTGGTCATACATGGCTTTATTGTGTTTAGATACCTTGCTTTTATACCTAATTTGTTGACAGTCTTTATGAGGAAGGATGCTGAATTTTGACATATTCTTTTTCTGCATCTATTGAAATGATCATATGGTTTTTATTCTTGATTTTGTTGATATGGTGTATCATATTTACTAATTTGCATATGTTGACCCATCCTTGCATCCCTGGGATGAATCCCACTTGATCATGGTGCATATTCTTTTTGATATATTGCTGTATTCTGTTTGCTAGTATTTTGTTACAGGTTTTTGCATCTAAGTTCATCAGGTATACTGGCCTGTAGTTTTATTTTTTGTTGTACCTTTGTCTGATTTTGGTATCAGGGTGATGCTGGCCTCATAGAATGAGTTTGGGAAGATGGCCTCTGTTTCAATTTTTTCGAATAGTTTGGAAAGAATTGGTAATATTTCCTCTTTAAAGGTTTTGTAGAATTCAGCAGTGAAGCCATCCAGTCCTGTGCTTTTCTTTCTTGGAAAATATTTGGTCACTAATCAATCTCATTTCTCATTATTGGTCTGTTTTATTTTTCTATGTCTTCTTGGTTCAGTCTTGGTATTTTTGTCTCTATTCCATTTAGTTCTGCTCTGATTTTAATTATTTCTTTCTGTCTAATAACTTTGAGATTGGATTGTTCTCATTTTTCTATTTCTTTGAGGTATAATGTTAGGTACTTTATTTGAAGCCTTTCTATTCTTTTCATGTGAGCATTTGTTTTAATAAACTTCCCTCTTAGTACTACTTTTGCAGTATCCCATAAGTTTTGATATGATGTGTCATTATTATCATTATTTTCAAGAATTTTTTTTTCTAATTTCTTGTTTGATTTCTTTTTTACCCATATGTCATTCAAGAGCATGTTATTTAATTTCCATGTATTGGTATGATTTCCAAAGTTTCGTTAGTTATTGATTTCTAGTTTTAATCTATTGTGGTCTGAGAAGATACATAAAATAATTTAAATTTTAAAAAATTTATTGATACTTAAATTGTGACCTAATATGCAGTCTATCTTGGAGAGTGTTCCATGTGCTGATGAGAAGAATGTATATTCTCTAGTTGGTGGGTGAAATATCCACCAAGTCCAATTGTTCTAAAGTGTAATTTAAATCCTGTGTTTCTCTGTTGGTTTGTTACCTAGATAATCTGTCCAATGCTGACAGTGCAGTGTTCAGTTCCCCATCTATTATTATATTGAGGTGTATCTCTCTCTTAAGATGCAATATTTTTTGCTATATATATATATATATATGGGTGCACCAATGAAGGGAGCATACATATTTATGACTGTTTTATCTTCTTGATGGAGAGATCCCATTATCATTACATAATGGCCTTCTTTGCCTCTTTTTATAGCTTATGATTTATATTCTATTTTATCTGATACAAGAATAGCTATTCATGCTCATTTTGGGTTTCCATTTGTGTAGTATATCTTTTACTATCCTTTCACTATTAGTCTATGTGAGGTAGGTTTCCTTTAGGTAGCATATAGTTAGATCTAGTTTTTCAATCCATTCAGCTACTTGATGTCTTTTGAGTGGGGAGTTCAATCCCTTAACATTTAGCATTACTGTTGAAAGGTATTGTCTAACTCCTGTCATTTAATTGCTTTCGTGTGGTTGTTTTAAGTATCTTTTGTTCTTTTCTTTTCCTGTTGTTGTTTGACTTCAGAGTTGTTTTGTTTGTTTGTTTGTTTGTTTGAGGTAGTACAGTATAGTTGGGTTTTTTTGTTGTTGTTGAGTGAGATGTTTTAGTTTGGGTTCCATGTAGACTCTATAGGCCCAGAAGTTTCAGATTGACTCAGGTGTTCCAGGTAGACTCAGCAGATGGGGGGTGCTGACAAGTGTGGTGTGGAACTAAAGAAGGTGTGGCTGGATAGAGGCCATATAGGGCAGTGCTCTAGGGGATACTGAGTGAGGCTCCCAGGGAAGAAGCCACAGTGGGTGGGGCTCTGGAGGCTGCTGCCAGGTGGCTCAAAGCTCCTGAGGTGGAGAACATGCAGGCAGGGCTCATGAGGCTCTTGCTAGTAAGTTTAAGTCTCTCACAGTGAATGGAAGATACAAAGGGGGGGGGGGGCTCATAGGGCTTCTATCCAGCAATTTAAGCCTCTCTCATTAAAAGCTGTGAGGGGCGGGGCTTCTGGGGCTGGTGTGGGGCCATTCAATCTTCTCTCAGCAAAAGCCATGGGGGGCAGGGCCCTGGAGATTGCTGAGCACTGGCTAAAGCCTCCTGGGGTGGAGTCACAAAGGGTAGGGCTCCTGGCACTGTTGCAGAGCTGTTCTAGTCTCACATGGCTAAAGCTACAAGGGGCAAGCTTCCTGGGGCTGGTGTGGGGATGCTCAGTCCTCTCCTGGCTCCGGGAGCCCTTCCCTTTGTAGCTTTTGAAAGGACAATATAGCGTATAAGATGTATTATATAGTTCCATTTTGAATAGGAAGTATATGCCCTACCTGAATCAAAATGGAGTTCTGTAATATGCAAAAAGTATTCTGTAATAAATAATTTGAAAAGTATTGTATATAGTAGAATACAGTAGAATTATATGCATTTTTCTTATTTGAATTGTATTATATTTGCTGTGAGAAAGAAAGAGAAATCCATGTAAATTAAGCAGGGCATGCTGCCACTTAACTCGGTGAGAAAATTGTGTGATTTTGAGATGGGAATATTAGTGTAAACTTTATTCAATTATCAAGTTCCTTTACAGAGGACACATATTTCCAAGCTAAGTATGAGCCTGGAAATCAAAATGTACTGTAATTTTTCTTTGGAAAACACAAGCAAATACATTCCTGCTACTTGACAAAAGAAAAAGCCTTCTATATTCTATGTTGGTTTAAGTAATAGAGTTGAGCAGGAGGGAAATGCGGAAACTAGCTTAATGAGGGAGAGGAGTACACTGTTTGGTTTTTGGAAACTAACTTCTGACTCAGATATGACTTCAATGTTTTCTCTTCTTGGTGTTTCAAAATGCACATTAATGAGGAAGGGTTCAGATGGTCTAAATACTAAGTGGAAAAAGAGTTCTAGGTCCTCCTCTGCAGGCTCTGCTGAGTATAAAATGAGCTATGCTAAAATACTTTGGCCCCTTGCTGTGCCCAGCATTAATATAGATGTGGATAAAAAAGACTACACAGGCATGCAAATACTATTTGGTTAAAAGAATGCAGTTCTCAAGTTAAAGATGTGCAAATTAAAGCAATCTACTTTTTAAAAAATTTTGGTAAAGCAGTATCTTGAAAATACTATCAACATATGGAAGACAGTCACCCTTTCTCATGAAAGGTGAAAAAGACAATGATTAAGATCATCAGTCGAAAATTATCACTTAAAAATAAATAACATTTTATTTAAATAAATAACTTTACAATTTCTTCCACATATTTTTCTGTTAGGGATCATATTACTGCAGCTAGCCAAGAAAGGTAGAGAGGAAAAACTTAAGATACACCGAAGTTCATTTCTTAAAATTTCACAGATAATCAGTGTTGGAATTGTACTATGAATAAAGACTTTCAAGTTCCTGTCCCAGTGCTCTGTTCACTATATCAAAATGCCTTGGTGATGAATTATTCAAGATCATTGCATTATGAAAAAATCCAATTATTTTTTTCTTCAAAAATTACTTAATGACATATATGATCAGCACTGTGTGTGTGAGTGTGTGTGTGTGTGTGTGTGTGTGTGTGTGTGTGTCCGGTAAGGGGATCGCAACCCTTGGCTTGGTGTTGTCCGCACCGCACTCAGCCAGTGAGCGCACCGGCCATCCCTATATAGGATCCAAACCCACGGCCGGAGCGCCACTGCGCTCCCAGAGTTGCACTCTCCCGAGTGAGCCAGCGAGTTGACCCAGCACTGTTTTTTTTAGGTATCCTCCCAGCCAGTTCATAACCCTTGCAAAATATTCTTAAGGAAATGTGAAGAAATAATGGGGGATTAGAGCATAAACGGTGGATACATCTTTGTTTGTAGTCCAAAGCCTTAATAACAATGGAAAACAAATTGGTTTGACATGATGTGTTACTTATAAAACAATGCCAGGTTGTCATATGTACACTTTTAACTGGCTGTATATTGTTTTAATTATTGTTTTAATTAATGTCTCCAGTCATTAAAGTAATCAGTGTATATAAAATGCACACTAAAATGTTAAAAACTAAAATAGTTCTGCTGTGTAAAAAAAAAATGTCTTGGGTCACATGAAGCTGTTTCCCATTTTATCTGACTTCCTCCAGAGGTATTATTTTATTGATTATTCCTGTTTTTTTCTATCTTCTGTTTCTTTGTTCCCACAACTTTTAAATGTGCTCCATGTTGAAAAGCAAACAAGCATGAAGCATGTGCATACACACACAATTCAATGAAATATCACAATCCATCTACTTTATGTCCCATTTAAAAAATAAGCATCTTTATTCAGATGCATTACATCCTTTCCCACTCATTTCTTTGCCCACTGGATTCTGAAATTTAACCCAACACAGCAATGAATCTTTCCACAACAGGGTCCCCAAAGTTACTAAATAGGATACATCATTTTTAGT
>NW_007729526.1:22562-24476 GCF_000696425.1 Galeopterus variegatus | reverse complement strand
CTCCCAGCGCTGCACCCTCCTGAGTGCGCATTTTCTTTGTTGTGTGAACAGGGTTGGCCCCACCCCCTTAAGTTTTTGTTGTTGTTGTCCATTTGTTTGTTCTTTTCCCAAATTCTTCTCATTCAACACACCAAACACTCACCAAAAAAAAAAAAAAAAAACACATATATTCCAACACAACAAATATGCTACCCTACTTATGTTCCCCACACCAACTACCTCTCCTTACTATTCTATACGGTGGCTGAAATTCAAAGTTTTGAGCACTTCTTGAAATCCCCTTCTTCCTCCCACTCTGTGAAGCTTGCCTAATCAGTCACTAAGTCCTGTCATTTCACTCTTTAATATTTACATTAAAGACCTCTGTAATTATTTTCACCTTCAGAGACAATTTGCTAGACAAGCCACTGCTTTCCTAACTGAAATTCTATAATGTTCTTGGACAGATTCTTCTACTTGTGTTTCTGCTCTGCTCCCATTTATTTCCCAACCTGTACTTCAAATGATTATTCAAAATGCTTAACACCAAATCCATACTTAATTGAAATTCTTTATCTATCTGTTTATTTATCTGTCTATCTTATTTTGAACTCGGCTTACAGAGATTATTATTATTTGGATTTCAATAGTTTTATTTAAATTGTCTTATTCATTTTCTTTATCAACATAAAAATATCCTCTGTATAAAGGAACAGAGAAGAAAGATAAATTTAAGGAGAAGATTTTTCTGAATATAAATGTTTCCATAGTCAAGCTATGATGTAGTAGCAATAATAAACGGTTAAAGTTTTCCTTCTCTCATCAATGAGAAACTGTATTTGAGCAACAGATTTAATTCTAAATCAACTAAGTATTTTTCAAGTTGACAAAAATAAAGTATAGAGTGAGATGTAAGTGTGAAGGTATTATACCTACAAACTTTGGAGTTACAATGTCTTTATTTCAACCTTGACTCTAACATTGATTTTGAACAAGTTAAAACTAATTTCCCCCTAAGTAAAATTGACATAATGTTAAATAGACTAAGCATTTTAGGAAGAACAAAATAAGTGATAAATACTCGTTGGAAGGAAAACTTATTTCTCTATCATCATTTAAAACAGAGGAAAAACTTGATTCTATCACTACACAGAAGAGGTGTTAGAGGTAACACTTTGAACTGTCCTGTCTTCTCCTAGTGAGAGAAAAAATTGCAAACTAAAAAAATATATATATATATATTTATATACATATATATATATATATATTTATATACACACATATATATATGTACTAATGGTCACTGCTCCTGCATGATGCAAGCTCTTGCTTGCAGGACTAGCCTGCAAATATGTAATTTAAATTAAATTTAAAAAATAAAAAATAACAATTACACATTTCAGCTCTTTCTTATACTGATTATTTCCAAGGAGTAAACCCACAGAGAGGAGGCCTTCCATTTGCTTTCTTTCATTGCCAATTCAGGAAACTTAGTAGACATTCATTCTGCAAACTTCTAGGAGCTCTACATTTGGAGGTGGGGAGGGACTGCTAATAAAAATAATGTACTAATCTTCATTTGTCAGTGAAGTCTGCATCTCTTTGATCTATCCAACCAAATAATTTTCAATGCTGTGATTAATAAGGCTAATACTAATAGATTTGTATTGTCCAATAAATAAAAATAAAAATAAAGTTGAAATTTGAAAGCCACACATCTTAGGGCACCAACGTATATATGGAGTGGTAATGTGTATATCTTTTAATTTATATTAGTATTTTACAGTTTACTATTTTTTTGTGTATGTTATTTAAAAAAAATAGTTAGAATAACACATTTATTAGGCAACATGTGTGAGTTATTGGCTACTGAACTTCGAAACACATATAAACCCAAAATTTGACAGACAAAGCCTTGTCCACCTGTACCAGCTC
>NW_007729526.1:18298-21199 GCF_000696425.1 Galeopterus variegatus | reverse complement strand
TTATTATAAGGAATATTATTGAAGTGATGGTAAAGTGTCACAGGAAGGAAAGCATTCTATAGTTCTATGATTGGGTCATAGTCTTTCAGTGACCTTCAGTTGGATCTTTCTTTTCCTTCACGTGGAAAGCCAGATGTAGCTGAGAATGGATACTTCCCTTCCTCTGGGTTGGTTGACGTTGAGAAATCCCAGTAGGGTTAAGTTCTGGTAAAACAGTTTCATTCGAAGGAAGGGTTTTTGAAAGAGAACAGTGAGCTCTGAGTATATCTCACAATGCTTACTTTTCACCTGTCCGTGCTGGAATCAGGATGGGATTTTTATCTTCAACCTCATGGTGAGAAGTGGTAGGGTTCCTGGAGGTAAAACTCTGGAAAGTGTGTAGGCTTGCCTAAAACTGGGCCCCCTTGAAGTATTTGATTTTCAAGCCATTCTACATTGAGCATCCAACAATTTTTCAGTTACATCTTAAAAGTGTCCACACAGATACTGGTTCTAGCTGTGGGTTTCTGATACTGGGCTTCTGCTGAGGTAACCTGTGACTCTTGGTATCTGCTTGACTGTCTTTCCAGATTTGGGGGAATAGTTTGCATTGTAACTTCAATTATCTGATGAATGTAAGAATGGATGTTGATTTTCAGTTTATTCATCTTTTTTTTTTTTTTTAATGAGGATGAGAGTGGCAACTTCCAAGCTCTCTACATGCCAAACCAGAAACATGCTAGAAACTCAAATATAGTCATAAGTCACTTAAAGATGGGAATACATTCTGAGATATGAGTCGTCAGGCAATTTCTTTGTTGTGTGAACATCAAAGAGTGTACTTACACAAACCTAGATTGTATTGCCTCTTACACACCTAGGCTGTATGGTATAACCTGTTGCTCCTGAGCTACAAACCTGTACAGCTACATTAAGTAAGTATTTGTATAGTAAATATATTTGTATAGTATAGTAAGTACTGTACTTCATGGTACAGTAAAAATAGGGAATAAAAGATAAAGGACACACCTACACTGAGCACTTACCATGAATGGAGATTGAAGGACTCTGGGTAAGTCAGTGAGTGAGTGGTGAGTGAATATGAAGGCTTAGGACATCACTAGGCAATAGGAATTTTGGGGCTCCCTTATAGTTTTATGGGACCACCATCATTATATATGAGCTTCACTTTGACCGAAATGTTATCATGCAGCGCATGATAGTATTTGTCCACTAGTTTTCCACACTCTTCCTGCATGAGTTAAGTTTCTTTTGTTCATGAAGAGAAATACTCATTCAGGTCAACTCAAATAATGAGGGCATTGTTCGAGGACTGTATTTAGGAATAAGGAGATCAAGAACTAAGACCAAAGCCAGAAATAATGGAGAGAAAATGATGTTAGGCTTGACAGTATGTGGAGTATAATATGATTACTAGCAGGATGCAACAGAGATCTGCTAATAATTCTCAACAGTGCCTCCTCCAGCATCTCCACCACAACCTCCTCCTTCTATGAAGTTGAATTGACTAACCACAGTCTAGTGGCCTGTCATTAGTATGACTCAACGTTCTCTACGTCTGTTTGCCCACTTGTTTTTTTTTAAGAACAACCAGTTTGGGCCGGCCCGGTGGCGCACTGCTACAGTGCGCCGCTTGGGAGCACGACGGCGCTCCCGCCGAGGGTTCGGATCCCACATACAGACCGGACACTCACTGGCTGAGCGAGGTGCGGGCGCAACACCGAGGGTTGTGATTCCGTTGCCGGTCCCGGTCCGGTACGGGCACGACACTGAGGGTTGCGATCCGTTGCCGGTCACGAGAAAAGACAAAAAGGAAAAAAAAAAAAAAAAAGAACAACCAGTTCCTCATCTTTTGCTCTATAAATCTTTCTTCAATCACTTACCAGTTTCTTTTTTTGTTTTTCAGCTTCTGTTCTGTTAGTGACTAATAGCTCTCTCTCTTTCTCTCTCTCTCTCTCTCTCAATATGTATGTACACACAAAGAGAGACCCATGTACATATATATGCATACGTCCATCTCTCCCTCTGTGCATGTTTATGCCCAACAAACCCGCTTTTTACAATTTGGTAATGTATATAATGAAGCAAATGTGGAAGTACAACAGGAAGTACAACAGCAAAAAGAGGAAGGCACAGAACATAGAATACAATGTCTTGTGAGACAGAGTAAAGCAGATAGAGTAGAAAGCAGCCACAATGGAAAAGAAGAGGAGAATGGGGGTCCCTGGAAGAGGTTTAAAAAAGGTGTTTAAAAAAGTTGAAGTATAGATTTTTTTCAAGTATGAGTCACATTTTAGGAAAAATTAATGACATAATAAAGGGCTAGCATGTAATCAATCAAATAAAATGGTGGAGCAATCATAATTCAGGTAGAAGACAACAAACATTGTCTAAGAAGGCAATGTTAAAAAGAAAAGCTGACTAAAATGTGGTATAATTTTGAACAAGAGATGAGTAGATAAATGGGTGAGTGTGCGAGAGAGAGAAAGAGACAAAGACAGAGGCAGAGAAACAGAATAAGAGAAAAATGTTTACACTTTTTACCATGTTTGTATTCTTTGACTAGCATCTGCGTTGTGATATTTGGGAACTTAGAGAAGGAAATGTAACCCTACCACACTATCAGAACATTAAATGTTTAATTTTAATATTAATGTAACCATCACCATTTAGTTTTCACCTTTTATAATCATATATGATCAAAGACTAAAAATTAAGTGTTATTTACTTTTAGAATTTAAAGTTATGGTGGACAGAGTTTGGGAGTTAGAAAGGGGGAAGATGAAATGAAGAAAAGAATGAAAACAGAAATGTTACAATATTAAAAACTGAGTAGTCAGGAGAGTCAGCCTGTTCTCAGCAGAAGACGCTTTGACAATTAAACTGTGGCTGGTCAGTGAA
>NW_007729526.1:0-18026 GCF_000696425.1 Galeopterus variegatus | reverse complement strand
GAGAGTCAGCCTGTTCTCAGCAGAAGACGCTTTGACAATTAAACTGTGGCTGGTCAGTGAACAAAGTACTCAGGTGGCGAACCTGCAATGAAAGGAGTCATGGAAGGAAAACTGCAGGGAATGGGCGGAGAGTCAGCCTGTTCTCAGCAGAAGACGCTTTGACAATTAAACTGTGGCTGGTCAGTGAAGAAAGTACTCAGGTGGTGAACCTGCAATGAAAGGAGTCATGGAAGGAAAACTGCAGGGAATGGGCTCATGAGAAAATCCTCACTCACCCCAACATGAAGCTGTTAGCATTTTATTCAATGTTGACATGAAAAATAATAGGTACAGCAGACCTGTAGTTTAGAGATATGGGACTAAGAACTGGAAGGACTATGAGTATTTAAAGTTCTTGCCCTTGAAGAGTAGGATTAGAAGTAGGAGGGTTGGGACAAGAGACTCTGATTTTTATAATAAGCCAATTTTCACTATTTAATTTGATAAAAACTTCAAAACATCTGGAAAATAATATGGCATACTTTGTTGTTTGATTTGTCTATTATGCATTGAAGACCTCTTCTATCACAGACCTCTTGTTTCAGCCCCATGCATCTCATTAGAGTGTAGACAGACAAGTGATTTCATCCCAAATTTAGCTTGTACATGATTATAAAGAAAGTAGAAAAGAAAATAAAAAATAATTAACACATTTGATAAGAGCTAAGAAGGAATTAAGTAATCACAAGCCAAGGATAATGGGACAAAGGGTTCAGAAAAGACCTTTTAAATGGCTGGCATCAAAGATAAGACATGGAGAATGAAAAAGATCCAGAATGAAATAACTGGGGACTAATTTTCTAGGGCAAAGAGACAGAAAAGCCTAATAGAAACCAACATAAAATTTTTTTAGGGCTATTTGAAAGCCAATATATCTATAATGACCATCGCAAGAGGGGAATCCTTGCCAGATGCTACAAAATGTGCGAATGTTTTACAGTGTGTCATAGTGGAGAGTTTGAAAATAGAGGTTGAAGAAAGTGAGAATATCAATATACATTTGAAGAGGGGACAAACAAATCACTTTGATCAATTAGATTCAATAGTTAAAAAGATAATAAAAAAGAGGGATTATTAAGCTGGATCACAGACCCTTCTACCCTTCCCTGTGCAGGTCCTGAGTCAGGTGAGTGAAAGAAAAACCAAGCAGCCACCAGCAAAGTGGACATGCTTTATTCTTAGATATGAGCTCTGCTGACCAGTGGTTCAGAGTTGCTGCCTTCCATAGTGAAGAGTGCACAAAAGCAGCAACGAGCCCAGGGGGTACACGGGCATGCGTGTACACCAACTGTACTCTTAAGTAACTTGTTTACAACAGAGGTGCTGAATCATACCCAGCCAGATATGAAGCAAGAGGGCCCGACTAAACTAACTCCATTTTCCTCACACTCCACCCCTTTAGGGTCTCTCGCCATACAATCTATGCATCTGTGGTCTTCCACAATGTTCTCTTAGTGAGGATATCTGACCCTTGCATTCACATAACTTCTGCAATTATTGTATGTTCAATACACCCTGAGGCTTGTCCCCATAGCTAGATCCTTTTAACTATTAGCCACGAAAACTCCACCCATACACATGTTCAGTTAGTAGTCATCACAGGGGTGATTTTCCACAGGAATCCTGCAGCCACACTGGTAGGAAACTTGGCACATATTCAGCAAGCCGACACAATGGCCTCATGAACATATGTATGTTTCCAGTTGACTATGGGCATGCAGCCACAATAACTATGGGCAAAAAGACAAAAAAGTTATTGGCACCAATAGATGGAGTTCTCATCCCTCTGTCAGAATACATGCCAGCTTACCATCCTGGAAAGAAAGATTGCAGGAACACGTGCGGTGGATTTGTGCAACAGAGCCTCCACTGGAGAGGGCCTGCCCTTGTGTGGTCTCTCAATTAAGATCCTGTCAGCCATAAACTCCATGTCCACTCCTTCAGGGAAGGGGGTTGGGCAGGTAGCCCTAGGCCCTTTTTCAGACCATTATACTTTTCAGTCATTCCCACTGCCCGGGGATGATATGGCACATGTAACTTCCACTGAATGGACAACTGAGAAGCCCACTTCTGTACTTCACATCCAGTAAAGTGGGTTCCATTACCACTCTCTATGACCAGGGGTCAACCATACATGGCCGTAAGACTATTCAACACCTTAATATTGCTTATCTGGTCTGGGGCCTTACTAAACCTTACAAACAAAAGACCAGTAGTTGAATCAATGGCTGTGAAGATATACCTGTAGTTCTCTGACTTTGGCAGTGATCCCACAAGATCCACCTCCCACCATGTTAGGAGCATCCTCCTCTTGGTTTTTCTGCCTATCTGCATGCAGCACCCCGTGAGCCATCAAAGGCACATCTGCCCATCAGGGGCATTCTTTCTCAGGTTTATTCAGCACGCAGTCAGCCATTGACTGTGTGGTCTTGCAGCCAGAATGCTGCATTCTTACATGAAGCCACCCAGCTACATCAGCTGCTGGAGCTCTCTCCAGCCACCTTACCTTAGCCGATGCATTGGCTTCATCATTATGTAGACTGGCTAAAGGGCAGTGTCCTTTGTCATGGAAAAGAGTTACTTCCTTTTCATTTCCTAATTTCCATAATTCTTGCCACATGGCTTGTCCCCACAGGGGCAGGTGGTCTACCATCCACTGTTGATATTTCCAAGTAGATATCCAGAGGGTAAGACCCTTATGCACAGCACACTTACATTGTTCCAAATAACCTAGCAGCATTGGAGCCACCTTGGTTAAATCTACAAGAGAATGAAAGGTTAGTAAGATATCATCTATGTAAAGAAACACTGCAACCATGCTGGGCCTAGTCCACTTGGCTAGGTCCCCAACCACTAAACCATGACAGATGGTTGGGCTGTGCAGTTAGCCTTGGGGCAGCATTGAAAAGTCCAGTACCTTCCCTCCCAGGTGAAGGCAAATTGATCTTGGCTATCAGCCAAGATCTAGATAGAAAAAAAAAAAAAAAAGCTTTTTCAAGGTCCAGTACATAATGATAAATTCTTAGCTGAGTTATCAAGTCGTGAACCGAAGGCACAGCCGCATGCAAAGGAGGCACTACTTTGTTCAGTTCCCGATAGTCCATAGTCATCCTCCAAGTGCCATCAGGTTTTTTCACTGGCCATACCACGGTATTAAAGGGACTGTGTGTGGGACAAATGACGCTGACCTTTTCTAGCTCTAATGTAGTGGCATCTATCTCCACATATCCTCCTAGCAGGCAATACTGTTTCACATTGTCCACATGCCTTGGCTTGGGTGATACCTATGGGTCATGTTATCATGGTCCCACAACACCGGCTTCACTGTCTGTATCCACAACAGGCAGTTTCCAACCATGTTTTCAGGTGTAGCCTATAAAGTACTTCTATACCCAAGATGTATTCAGCTACTAGGGATACATACACAGTATACACATTAGGGGGCAATTGTCCAATGCCCAGCAACAAAGACACAGCTTTGATTGTAATAGTCTGCCCTCAATAACCATCAAAATTCACTGTGGCCCCTTGAAACCCATCTGGGCTGCCATATATCTGGCCACGTTCTCTGCCAGTGTCTACTAATGCTAACACACTGCACATTAGCCATCTACCCCTAGGTCTCACAACTGTAGAAGCCAGGGAGCTAGGGGTTTGCCTGTTTCTGATGAACAACAGGTCATGCAAGGAGACACACAGGTTCTCCTAACTCACCCTCAGGGTCATTATTGTCCCCAGCTGCAGAAGTGGGGGTAAACTGTCACTGTACTTCATTCTCCAGCATGTCTGTCTTTTGCCGTGCTGCCTCCTGGAGTGCCTGGTCCATATTGACTCGCAGTACAGCAAACCACAACCAGCCCATCTGGCTAACCATTCTCTAGGACTCCTCATCTTTCACCATAGAGCTCAATACCTTAAAAGCTTCCTCTATGCTCTCAGAGGACCCATCCACTTTGTCCCATGTTTCCAGTGGAGCCCAAGTCCAAAGGAATGCTGCCACCAGGTGCCACATACTTGAAGGCAGCCATATTCCCTCCTCCTCCCCAGGGGCTCATGGCTCCCTTACCTGCTCATCCTGCCTAAACTACACCAATTGTCAGGCTAAATCACAGACCCTTCTACCCCATCCTGTGCAGGTCCTGAGTCAAGTAAGAGAAAGAAAAACCGAGCAGCTGCCAGCAAAGTGGACACGCTTTATTCTTATATGTGAGCTCTGCCGACCAGTTGTTCAAAGCTGCTGACTTCCATACTGAAGAGCGCTCAAAAGCTGCAAGGAGCCAAGGAGTACATGGGTGCGCATGTGCACTAACTGTACTCTTATGTAACTTGTTTACAATAGATGTGCTGAATCAGACCCAGCCAGATATGAGGTGAGAGGACCTGACTTAAACTGAGTCAATTTTCCTCCCAGGAATGCTCCTAGATTTCTGGCTCCGGTGATTATGGAGATGCTGATGTAATCATCACAGTGCTAGGAAAGTAGAAACGTGACAGCTAGAGGACGTATACGCAGGAAAGCTTCAAAAATGTACTTGTTTGTATGACTATGGAATACCAAATAGTGATGAAAAGGCAGTGCTTAAACAAGTGTGAACTAGTGAAAAGAACTTATGGGCTTGAACATGTAAGTACAGTGGTTTATACAGTATTAGAATCTATACTCTAGATAGTAAAGTAATGAAGAATTTAGATGGTGGATAGTTCTTGGGACCAAATCCTGAGGGACTTCTAAAAAGTCAGTTAGTGTCAACTGAGGTGTAAATTTAACTTAATAATGAGAACTTACACATTTTAATAAAAGGTGCTTTTATATGATTATTTCAGGTGAGAAAAATTGGGGTGATAAACTACATTAACTCAGCTTGTCCTAGATGTTCTATAATATGGTAGTCCATCTAACAATTTTCTCATATTTTCCTGAGGCGAGTAAGCTAAATTTGACAATACTCTGTGACACTGGGGACATCCTGGCAACTGCAAGTCACATCTCAGTCAAGCCATGGGGTGAAACAACTTTGAGCTGTAGGAACTAAGGTGAACTGGTGGCTCTGCAGTGACCTGGAATAACAATGAACAGCAGCAAATGTATAATAATTTAAAGCTTGCATTCAACATGCCTTCCCCTCAGACACTGCCTTGAGGAAAGAAAATGGTGATGAGTTTTAAACTTTAAATGATGACCTTCTTAGTGACACAGATAACAGTGGAGGTATCTGAGATGATTTTAGATAAACATGTACATGAATTATCATAAAATAATGTTAAAAGTCATTCTAAACATTTGCCAATGATGTTCTTCAAACAATGGTAAACTAAATTAGATGAATCAGAATTCAATTGGCTTCCACTGAATACCAGATGCCCAGGTTCAAATAAGTCTGAAGCCATCAATCAAAGACTTCCTGAACATCCTTATTGAACTGATGATTGACTTTGTACTAAACAACTTCTATAAATGTCACTATATAAGATAAATTTATTCTATGTTCAAATTTACTCTTCTCCATTGCCACTGTCATCCTGTTTAGATTAGCAAGCATTCTTATTTAGAGGGTGTTTTTTTTTTTTTTTTGGTTTATTTCTTTTTGCTATTTTTATAACTGATGGAAAACTGTTTCTAATTTTCCAAGTTCAACAAAAAAATTATTTCAAAGTAAGTTGACTTTAGAAAGTTAAATTAATCCTCCCAAAGATTCTGTTGTAGCTGTAGCTGGTAATTCTCATCACGTCAATTATGTGAAATTGAAAGAAGATCCGTGGAAAAGAAAGAAAAAAATCTTAGCATAATATTAAAATATAAGTCAAATGAATGTAATGTTAAGACTCATGAAACTGAAAGTAGTACACAAAAACTTTACAAGGTGAGCGGAAACATATCAGGGGGGATGAAACGATTAAATTAAACAGTAACTCCACATTTACTTTGAATTTTATTTTTTATTTAATTGAAAGCTAGAAATAAAAATTGTGTGCTTTTCTTTGGGCATTAAACATTTTCCATGGATAATTTTATGTTGCTTTCTTCTAAATTTAAAAGGAGTAATAAACAATAAGACAACACACTCATAAACAAGGTAAAATTTTAGCCAATTGTAGCAATTATGCTTATGGAAATCAAAGGAAATCTATTTAGCTAAAGGCAACAGGAATCTTCCTTCCAATGTAATCTCCCCCACACTCCCCAGCTTGACACCACATACACAAAAAGCTAAGAACTTTGCTTGTAACCTATTCTTCCTTTTGTTTTTTTCTTTCTAAAATCCAAAACAAATATGTAAGCACTTGAGTGTTATTTTTTACTCTTCCAGCTATATCATAACTTTCAAAATTCACATTTATATACAAGATAAATCAACTCAGGAAACAGAACAAGCCAATATAAGGTCATCTTTGAGAAATAAATGCACTGGTCAAATAGGAGCGAACAGTTTCTTTTATAAAGAAATCACTTCTCAGACATTAATGGGAAAAGTTCACACAGACTTTTTGGGCTATGTTATATCTTATTTTTCTAGACTCTCTAAAATAATCAATATTATACTCTTTAATACTGTCCTATTTGAATGGTTATATTGTCCACTATTCATGAGCTGAATTCTAGTCAGACATATACACATATCTGTGTCACATTCAATTTACCATTCAGAAGGTCCTAGAATAATAATCACTCAAATAAAATGCTATAAGTTAACTAACTTTCAAGTAAAACATGCAATGAATTAATCATGTAGCTCAGAAAAAAAAATCTTCCAATAATGACAGCATTACTCAGCATGGAGTTTGGAATGTATCTTTATGTTTAAAATAGCTTCTTTTTCTCTTACTTTGAGCAGCAACCTGTGAAACCATGCATTTGAAATGTTTATCATGGTAGGTCAGATTTTTTTACACAGGAAATATATATATATATATATATATTTAGATATGACCAGTAAGGGGATCTTAACCCTTGACTTGGTGTTGTCAGCACCACGCTCTCCCAAGTGAGTGAACCAGCCATCCCTATATAGGGATCTGAACCCATGGCCTTGGTGTTATCAGCACCACACTCTCCCAAGTGAGTCCCGGGCTGGCCCTAGGATTTTGTTTTTAATAACTAACCTAAAGAGTCTCCATGCAGAAAATTACAGTCTATTACAAATAATTTATTCTTATATTCTATGGTTGTAGAAACTCCACATATTTGTTATTCTCCAAGAAGGATTATGTTTGTCACTACCACAATATTTCTGTAGAAAAATTAATTTCTGTGGTTTTTGAGGCCAATTATTCATTATGTTAATTACTTGTTAATTATGTTTTCATTACTTTTTTATGCTTGGCTCCTAACTAATTTGTTATGGATTTTAACTCCATTAAAACTTGTAAGCCCCCTATTAATATTGGTCTTTAGTGCCATCTATGTTTGTTTAAACAAAACAAATGCAATAAAAAAATATGTAAAGAGTATAAGTAAGAGCATATAAACCAAGCCTGTTTTTAATCAAGTATTTAAAATATCTATATTTTTCCTCAATTATATTGAGCTACACTTTGTTTGCTTTAATTATGTAAAATAACAAGATGAGCTATAATGCCATTCCTTATGAATAGTCCAATATACAAATTTCAAGCTCTGTTTTCTGTCAAAAATAGTACTCTCTCAATTTGATAAAGGTACCTTTTTAAATATAATAACACGGTAGATTTTAAAAATTACATAGCACTTATTTTTCAAGTTAATTTCTCTTGCACTCTAATTTTAAGATGCTGCAATAAAAATATATTAAACCATTAATAGCAAAAATAGTTCACTGTTAGATTATATCTAAATTAATCTACTACTATGTTACCATGCTGTATTAAATTATCCAGAAGCCCATGTAGATTTCAACCTGAAATGAAAGAACTTAAAATTAATAGTGGTTTGGGAATTACATATTCTTAACTCACTAGTCAAAATATGAATTTCCCTAATGGTCCTTACATGTGACTGACAGCTGCTGTTTACTGTCTTCAAAGCCTGGTGACTGTTTTCTTGATGACACAGCTAATGTAGTTACTTGAAAATTTTGATAATATGTAATTATAACATTTAAAAAATGTTTTTTCTAATAATCTTGTGTTGGGAAAATAGAACAATTTAATCAGGCCTTTTTGCCTCAGAGTTGGTTGGGGGTGGTTCAGTAAACAAATTCTGTGTGGGGGTGGGTGGAGTTGGTATGCATATGCTGCACTGCTGCCACCTTGGCTCGTGTCTGTCTCAGGTGTCCACATGGCACAGCAATGCTTTCCAACCTATGGCTTCCAAGGACCTGTTTGCTGGTTACCTAGCTCATAAGCCTGCATGTGAGGGGTCTGGTGACCCAGCCTGGCATGTGAAGGCTTTGTGACCCAGTATGGAGAATGAGCTTGAGGTGTCTGTGAGCTCCAGACCCAGCCCTAGCTCCACGATTGGCCCAGTCGGCAGGATTATGGGCAGATAAAAGATCCCAACAAGCGGTATAGTTGTGTAGCTTTATAATTGGAGTCGTCAGCAAGATTCCGACATTAGCCTAGCTGGACATCTGTTTTTGCTCTCATTAGACTCAAGGAATATTTATTGATTTTATTTAATAAAATCTTTAAAATATTTAATAACTGTTTTGTTCTTCCCAAGAAAACTGTCTCATAACAAGATGCATCATTAAATTCCAAAATATCTGTACAGAGTTTTTGAAATATTTAATATTGAATTTCTAGGGGAGGAACCATGAAGATTGAAGTCAGTTAAGATAATTTGTTGCTGTTTTTGTAAATGGAAACTTCTATATAAACTTCTGTATAAAACTTCTGTATATTCTATATAAATAGTGTTGGGAAAATATAAGGAAAATGGTCAGGGCCCCTCGGATGTCCAGAGTCTTGCCGAGCCTCTGAGGTGGGTATGCGTGTGTGCACGGGTGTTTCTTGTTATTATCTAATGGGATTGCTCATGTGCATTCTGGTGTTTTTTGGATTATGGACTTGAGTATAAAGGACTAATGGCACAGATGTGTGAAGCTTCGAGAGGACGTTTCGGGAAGCCATATTAGGTTGACTGCTCCTAGCTCTGAATAAAGCCTATTGTTTCTTCATTAACATGTCCAAGGACCTTTTCCCATCACCTAGCTCGTAGACCTGCGTGTGAAGGGTTTGTGACCCAGTCTGGACAATGGGCTCAAGAGGGTTGTGAGACCTAACCCCAGCTCTACAAATAGTTAATTGATAGGAATACTGCTTGCCACCAGGGTATTATAAAACACATTTTTTTTTTGTTATATATAAATATTTTATCATGAAAATTCAAAGTTTAGTAGGAAAAATTAATGAAGAGGTAGGCAAACATAGAAAAGGATAGAGTAAAAAAAATCAATTAACTTAAATATAGTGAAATGAGGGACACTATATTTAGTGGTTAATTAGTTGATTAATCTAACTCTCGTTTCAATGAATTAAATCCATGTTGAGTCTTTTTTTATCTTTATTTTTCACTGTGATAAGAACATGTAACCTGAGATCTTCCTGTTTGTACTGATTTGAATAACCTAATTAATTCTAAAGACAGCGAGGCCTTTAAGTTCAAGGCAGAGAGGCCTTTAATTAAGGCAACAGAAGACCTGATTGTATTTATCTCATAGCAACTTGAATTTGGTAGTAGAAGAAAAGGCTGTGGACTTTCCCTAGAAGGCCCTGGGCTTTTCTGCTGCTAGGTTGATGACCAAGAGACATCACAGAAGTACAATGAGATGCTTATCACCCACACTGACATGAGCAGAGTTAATGGAAGAAGCAGCTGGTTATTGATTAGCAGAGGATTTCTCGAGCCCAACAACTTAATAATATGAAATATTACATTGTTAAATATCATCCTTTGTGATACAAACTTTTTTTTTTTTCCCTTTTTATCTTTTTTACTGACCGGTAACGGGATTGCAACCCTCTGTGTCGCGCCCGCACCGGGGACCGGCAATGGGATCGCAACCCTCTGTGTCGCGCCCGCACCGGGGACCGGCAATGGGATCGCAACCCTCGGTGTTGCGCCCGCACCAGGCTCAACCAGTGAGCGGGAACCGGTCTCCACATGGGATCCGAACCCTCGGCAGGAGCGCTGCCGCGCTCCCAGAAGGCGCACTCTCCAGTGCGCCACAGGGCCGGCCCTGTGATACAAACTTTTAACCAACTTGCTCCATACTTTTATTTTTCCTCATTATAGGGTAAGTGCTTGTGGAGCCACTTATCCAGACAGACCTGGACAACCTAAGACAGAGGTCCCACCCCGGCATACAAAAACAAAAGGGGGAGATGTTGGGCATAACTTTGCGCGCATGCGCCCTGACGCGCACGGGTGCCAGTTCATGCGCTCCGCGGCCACCATTTCACTAGCGCTCAACGGCACGTAGCTGCCAGCCTCGCTCTTCCGGGTCCCAGTGATTCAGCAACTTTAGTTCCGTATTCGCGTAAAGCCTCCCCACCACCTCACCCTATCCTTTTAAGCCCTTCTTATTGGCTCTTTGCTTGATCTCTCATATCAAAACCCGCCCTGCCCTTTTTCCCTATATAAGCTGTGCCGCCCTGCAAATAAACGGAGTTCCGGCTTTGACCACTCTCCTGGCTCGGTGGTGTTCTTTCTCGGCCCCCGGGGAGGAAGGTCCTGGGGGGGAAGGGCCGTGCCAGCGACACTCATCATCCCGCTCAGCCCCACAAGGGACCCCCGGCTGGACCAGGGTCTCTTCCCGCTCGGTTTTGTCGGCCTCTGGCTCAGGGAGGCCCGACAATCCTGTTCATGACGCCAATTGTAAAGCTAGGTGACCATGCTAGTTGTCTGGCTCTTTTACCAGCCTGTAATCCTGAACAGACTGGGCCGATTGTTGAGCTGAGGCTGGGTCTGGAGCCTATAGACCCCTCAAGCCCACTGGGTCACAAACCCTTCACATGCCAGGCTGTGTCACCAGACCCCTTACATGCAGGTCTATGAGCTAGGTAACCAGCCAACATGTCCTTGGAGCCGTAGGTTGGAAAGCGTGGCTGCACTGGGTGGATGCCCAAAACAGACGACCACCCGCCTGCTTCACTAAAACTCCTCTCTCTTTCTCTCTGAAGAACACAAGAATAGCAACAAAACTAAAAAGATACATTGGTGCCCATGTGCACTAACTCCACACACACACACAAAATTTGCTTACAAAGGATGCTGAACCACACCCAGCTGGGCCCGAGGCGAGGGCCCTGACCAAACTATTCTATTTTCCCAACAGTACCGTTCTTCAGTTTGAGTTTTACTCCAATCTTGAATGAAGTGTATGCAATTTTACCAAAAGGACTTGCCCAAGCTTTGTACTGCTACTTTGTTTTTGTCCCCATCATTATGATATTTAAAAGAATACAAAGCATTTTACATTTCTATCAGCATTTGCCTAAATTTATCTCAATTTCCGTATTCTCTCTCACATCTTTTTCTCTCAGTTTTCCTCTTGCTCTTATGAAAGTGGTGTACTTATTTCTCCATAACCTATTTTTTTCTGAATGAAATATTTTTCTTTTGAATCCTTCCTTATTCTTCCATCTTATTCAAGATTAATGAACCCGAGTTAACTTTAATCTTACAATGTTCCTAATATATAATTATAAACTCACAAAATTTTTAATAATGTTTTATAGATCCATCTCATCATTATTTATCTTGCAGTTTCTGTGTTGAATTTCTGTGTGGTTTCTATTTTTCTTTTTTTTATTATCTGTGAAGTCTATTGTTTTACAAGAGAAATTAAATAAATAAATAAATAAATATTCTTTATAAATTCAAAAGTGTTACATTAATTCATGGCACTATCTCTAGTTCAGAAATATACAGATGCACGATGAATTAAAATGCAATACTCCAAAGACAGGGGCTGCTTATTGCTCATATCCTAAGTCAATCATTGTATAGCCATTTCCTCCTTTTCTATTGTGCTCTTAAAGGAAACCCAGTTGAATAACAGTTTTATATTACTTTTAATTAATCAAGCTTTTCTTTAAAATAGAGGTTATTTTAAAAGACAGCATATCATAGAGTTGTATCATTTGGAGTAAATGTACCATTTATCTGAACTTCTAGTCTGCCACTTAGAAGTTGTGTGATTTTAGGCAAATTGATTACTTATTTAAACCTACTTAGTTCTCCTATGATTCCTCTGGATTGTTGTTAAGTCCTAAATTACTGGGGATGAAGCAAAGTCAATCTCATATTTCAGATTACTGTAAGCTACAATTTTCTCAATTCCAAAGAAATATTATTATGGATGTGAACCAAAGTAATGAATACTCCCACCAAAAGTAATTGTTATAAGCTTAAGCGAAATGAATAAAATTATTATTTTTTTTTTAAATGTGTTTGTAATGGAGCATAAAGTCTGATGTGAACCAAAGTAATGAATACTCCCACCAAAAGTAATTGTTATAAGCTTAAGCGAAATGAGTAAAATTATTATTTTTTTTTAAATGTGTTTGTAATGGAGCATACAGTCTAGGAATTAAAGTCAGTCAGTGCTAGACTACAAAGCATAAAGACTTCACAATTTACAATTTACAGAGTAATTCTTCACATGGTACTTTACCATTAACCCTTTTCTTGTTTTTAAAGTTTAAATCAATAAAGTTTGTCTTTTAGAGCTGTTACGTAAATTGAATAAGTCACATATAAAATATAGCAAAGTTCTAATTAAGCATTCAATGAATAGTAGATTTTATTAAAATTATCAATGCAATCAACATTCTCAAAATAGTCTATTTTTCTGGAACACAATTATATATTTTTTAATAATCTCAAAGAGATCAATAAACTTTTACAAAAAGTTTTTAATCTAAAGGCTTATGTTAAAAAAAATCTGGGGGAAAAGAACTTTTAAACAAATAAATATACAAATTAAGTATTAGATTGTTAACACATACTATCTCTCTTAAAAATACCACAATCTTGGGCCGGCCTGGTGGCGCACTGGAGAGTGCACCGCTTGGGAGTGTGGTGGCGCTCCCATCGAGGGTCCGGATCCCATGTGGTGACCGGTTCTCACTCACTGGCTGAGCGTGGCGCGGGCGCAACACCGAGGGTTGCGATCCCGTACCGGTCAGTAAAAAAAAAAAGACAAAAAGGAAAAAAAAAAAAATTACCACAATCTTCAAATTGAAAATTAGAGTATCAATGTACACGGTCTCTTTATCAAAATATTCTAGACTATTTATATGCTTTATTTGTTTCATAATTTTTAATTATAAGATTTTTTTTTGTCCATGTAGCCCTATTATTTATTGTAGTGACTGATTCACCAGAACCACACAATGATGTTCACATGCTCAATCAGTCAAAGAATGTGTATGTTTTAAGTCATGGAAGAAAAGTTTAAGAAGTGTTATTCTGCACTATTTATCACATATGTCTGGTATGTTCTTTTGTGTATTAAAGAAAGAATTATCTTGCTTATTCTTCAAGAAAACCAATATCCTTTCAATAAATAATTTGTTTTATAATTTTAACTTGCTCCCCGCATTTATGATATTCCCACACATCAATACTTTATTCTTAGTTGCCAGCTACTTTTCTCACTGGAACACTTGACTATGCAAAATATGTATTTTGTTTTGTTTATAAAGTAATGCCTCTGAAATTCACATTTTTTCAAAGCACACGATTATACTACATTTATCAAATAAAAATAAGTTATTTCTAATTGTGGAACGTTTAGGTGGGTAAATAACACCATATTTTTAAAAGGTAAGTAAAAGAAAGTGAAAAATAAGTATCTGCACTATGAAGAAAAAAGGGTGAAACATTTAGGGTAGACAGGAATGGAATTTGAAAGACATATTTTGAGTAACGAGGTGACACAAAGATAACAAAAAAGTAGAGTTCAGAAAGATTTCTGTAGCTTTAAATGTATTTTAAATATTCACAATGGAGGGAGGAATTTTAAGTAGACAAAAAATTAACAAATACTTATTAGGAGGCATGTTGCAATTAACAGAAGTTCAAGCTTCCATATTTTTGAGGTTTAGCAGAATGAAATACACATATATTGTCAGTGTTCACTGTTGTTTGCCAGCTAATTCTAAAGACTGACACTGTGTGGAGAGAGTCTAATATTTACCCCTTATCACAGATATGTTTGTGAGTAGCAACTGTGGTCGGGGGAATATTGTCATGGAAAGGAAAAGACAATGATCATGCTAGTTAAATTCTAAGTTCAATTCCATTTATGGAGAATGTAAGAAACATTTTTTTTTTTTTTAGGTCTAGCAGCAGCTGTGTCAGAATAGAAACAGATGAGAGACTTATATATGGATTAGAAACAGAAGAATTAGTGTGATTAAAAGCTTTCATACCTAATATGCCTAGACACACAAAATGCTGTGAAGCAACAGCATCAAAGAAAATCTGGCGTATAGAAAAAGCAGGGAAATGGTTGCAGCACAGTACCGTGAGGGCAAGATCAGAGTAATATTCATCTTACTTCTGGAAGAACACCAGAGCAGAAATGAGTTAAGTAGTATCATAACAGTGGATTAAAGACAACAGGTAGGTTATCATATTGTGTCCTTAGTCTTAACGATCAGCCTATTTTCCGTTTTCAGGGTTTAATCACACATAATGCAGACTATTTGTTTACTTAGGTCAATGATTGCTATGTTGTTTAATATAATTCCCTTAAATTTTAAATTAACCTGTGTTTTCTTATTTATTTTTGTTTTTCAAAAACCCAGCAATGGAAAGAGGCAAACTTCAAGTTTTGAACCATCTCAGAGCTCAATATGGCATGCAATTGAGGATAAATAAATAGTATGAAGGGTATATATCGTTATATTTTCGCTGGATCTCAATTGTTGAAAATACCAATCAGGAAAGATAAAAGTGAAAAATAGTGACTAAGATACCGAAAGGAGACAATGATTTTTAATTAGGCCTCTCTCTCTCTCTCTCAAGAATATATAGTATTGTGTGTGTGTGTGTGTGTGTGTGTGTATATATATATATATATATATATATATATATAATTTTATTATATATGTATGATGTATTATATATATTAAATAAGTGTTATATATATTTTATGAGAATATTTTTAGTTTGATTTCCCTCTATTTAAATTGTAGCACAAACATATAAAAATTGTTTACTTTGTTTTTACAAAGTAATATTTTCTAAACTTATACATTTAAATCAAATTTAAATTGATTTGTTAATATATTAAATAACCATACTAGTTTGCTATGGCTGCTATAACAAAGTATGACAAACTGGGTGGCCCCAAGAGGAGACAAAGAGAGGCTGAGGTAAAGTTTATTATACTCATGGGTCCTAAACATTGCAGGCAGGGCATGCCATGCAAGGGCCACTTGGGAAAGGCACCAAGATGGTAAAGAGCAAAAGACAATAGCAAGGGGGAAGGTTTAGGCTAGAGCCTTTACTGGGTGGGGTTTCTGTGTGAAAGGCAAGGTTGGGTCCACTGGGATGGGGGTTCCACCTCCTGAAGCTACTAAGGTGGGGGTGGTCCTGCCTTCTGGACCCCCTGGGGTGATGGTCTCACCTTCCAGACCCTATGCTCATAGCTCTACCCAGCAATGATCATCCCTCCAGGGCTCTGCCTAGCAGCCCCATCCTGTGGCTCTGGGTGGCCCTTCCCTAACAAGTTTGGGCAAAAGCCTTCTGGCCTGTTGAAAGTAAAGCAATGGTACCCCCTCTCAAAAGTGAAGATGCAGCCCCAATGATCTCTGAATCACCTTTGTCTTGAAGAACAGTGTGCATTCTCAGCCAATAGCTCTATGGTCCTGTCCTGAAAAATGCAAGAAGTCCAACACCTTTCCTTTATTTCTTGACATCTCCTTTCCCTTCAGTACAAACTGGCAGCTTTCCTCATGAGGTGCCTGATTAAATTTGTAGTTTATACCCATACTAGTCTTTTTATCAGACATTTGGCCAGGCCCTTAGTGTTCTCTCCTGAAAACACATTTCTCATTTTTTGCACTATGGATAGGCTGAGAATTTTTCAAATCCTTAAGTTCCACTTCTGCTTTGCTAAATAATTTTATCTTTTAGTTATTTCTCTTTTCTTGGATTTTACTAAAGGTTGTTAGGCAGAGTCAGGTCGCTCTTGCTTTAGAAATTGCTTTGCTATTGTTGTGTGTTTTTTTCCCCATTTAATTGTTTGTATATTTATTTATTTGTTTTTATTAGCCCTCATATATAAATAAGAAAATGTGGTATTTCAACACAATAATTCCTTGAACTTATTAAGAAAATTGAACAGATATGATGTTGATGGGGTGAGGGGGAAGAGGGAGGGAGGAAAGAAAGAATTGGTAAAGGGTCTTGAAAATCAACTACATTGTATATTGATAAACTAAAAAATTTAAGAAAACAAAAAATAAAGATTTAAAAATTAAAAAAAAAGAAATTGCTGTGCTAAATATTTAATTATGGTGCTTGCATGTTCTACCTTCCACAAAACTCTATACTACATTGTATATTGATAAACTAAAAAATTTAAGAAAACAAAAAATAAAGATTTAAAAATTTTAAAAAAAGAAATTGCTGTGCTAAATATTTAATTATGGTGCTTGCATGTTCTACCTTCCACAAAACTCAAACAATGCGAATATAATTCAGCCAAGTTCTTTCCCACTTCATAATAAGGGTTGCCTTTTCTCCATTGTCCAATAACACGATTTTTATTTCCACTTGAGACCTCATGAGAATGGCTTTTCTATCCATTTTTTTCCTACTAAAATTCTGTTCAGAATTATTTAGGTATCGCTTCAGAAGACTGAGGTTTTCTCTACAGCTTGAAGCCACCAGAAGATAGAAGAGAGGCATGCAAAAAAATTATCCTTCACAGCCCTCAGAAGGAATCAATCCTGATGACACTGATAAACTATTCTGTGCCTCATGCTGTATAATCACACTTTATAGCAATAAGTTCATTATCCTAACACCAACCCTGAAGAAATATAAACATCTATAGGGAAACACAGTACCAACCACATAGGCAATTATAGTTGGACTCATAGACATTGATGGAGTTAGCTTTGCTTGTTATCAAGCAGCACCTACCATATATTCCGTATGGTATAAACGTACTCACATAGGCCCTGCAAGGTGCACAATCAAATATGCACATTTGCTTATTTGTTTCCCCTGTTGATAATGAATTTCATGTATGATACTATATTTTATTTACTATTCTTTAAATTGATTCTTAAATGTGGTACTGTTCCTTCTGCATAAGACACCTACCCCCATACATACTTAAGAACTGAGTAATTATTATGTGAATTATTATAAAGAACATTCTTTATAACATTCTTATTCTTTTGTGTGTTGAATGCTTGTATCTAGTACTAGTTGTTTGATTAGTTTTTTTTTTCTAAAAAGAGCAGCTTTTTACAAAAAGTTATTTACTATCTTATACCATCATTTGAATTTCATTGGTGGTTAAAAAAAAAAAAATTTCTCACTGGCACTGAAATTTATTTGCAATAATTTGAATTTAGCATTTATAAATTAAATTAATTTTATTATAGCTTCCTAAACTAGCTAGAATAAATTGTTTCCAGTAAATAAAAACTGCAGTATTGCCTAGAGAGAGGTGATGAATTGTAAGCCATTTGAAAGTATTTTTTTTTCAGTAAGTAATTGTTTGCTTCTTTTCCTCCTTAAAACTATAAATTTATAAATATTTTTGAAACTATTTGGTAACAATTAGTTGCCTACCATGTATACTTTTTCTATCAGAAAAAAATATGTATAATATCAAGTATATGTAGGTTAATATTAATTGACTATATTTCAGACTTTATAGTTTAAGATTAACATATTATCCTGGAATATAATGTGTGTGTGTGTAAATGAGGAAAATTGTAAACATAGCAATGGTGTTTAAGATTAAAAATAAGATGTTTATGTGCTCATGAGATAGTGAAGCTATGACCTATAACGCCTTAGAAGACAAGCTCTT
>NW_007729525.1:140678-235304 GCF_000696425.1 Galeopterus variegatus | reverse complement strand
GGGAGGAGGGAGGGAGGTTTCGGTGATGGGACACAATAACTAACTACATTGTATATTGACATAATAAAAATAATTTTAAAAAATAAATAAATAAAAAATAAAAGTATAGTGAGTTGTCTTAGAAATAAACTTTATTTTTTAGAACAGTTTTACATGTATGGAAAAATCACAAAGATACTACAAAGAATTCCTATTAACCCTGCACCCAGTTTTTCCTGTGATTAACATCTTAACATTGCTATGGTATGTTTGTTGCAATTAATGAATCAATACTGATACGTTGTTTTTTTTTTTATTGAATCATAGTTGATTATACATATTTTGGGGATTCAGTGTTGACATATGTTGATCAAATCAATATTATTAGTATTTATATTGTTACAAATTGTACTTACTCTTTATGCCCCTTGTCCAATCTCTCCCCATCCTCCTCTCCCTCCCCACTCCCACCACTGATAACCCTAGATTTCTTCTATCCCTCTGAAAGAGTAATGGTTACTCTGTTGATTTTTTGCCTGGTGATACGTAGTTATTAACTAAGTTCATTACATATTCAGATTTCCTTAGTTTTATTTAATGTCCTTTTTCTGTTCCAGGATCCTATCCAGGATATACCACATTACATTCAGTCATCATGTCTCCTTAGGTGCCTCTTGTCTGTGATGTTTTCTCAGACCTTCCTAGTTTTCAATGACCTTGACAGTTTTGAGGAGTACTGGTCAGGTATTTTATAGAACATCCCTCAACTGCAATATGTTTGATGTTTTTCTCATAATTAGACTAGGGATTTATATGGATTTTTGAGAAGATGACCATAGAAGTGCTATTATCCTCACATCATATTAAGTCTATGTATTATTGACATGAATTATCACTATTGACATCGACTTTGATCACTTGACTGAGGTAGTATTTGTCAGGTTTCTCCTTTGTAAAGTTAATTGTTTTGCCCTCCTGTACAATACTTTTTGTAAGTTACTGTGCACAACCACACGTAATAAATGGGGAATTGTGCTCTACTCCTTAGGGTGGAATATCTATATAATTATTTGGAATTCTGCATAAATAATTTGTCTCTTCTCCATTTATTAATTTATTCACTTATTTATATCGGTATGGACTCATGGATATTTATTTTATACTTTGGATTATAATACAATATGACTTTATTTTGTTACTAAAATTTTCTAGCTTTGGCCATTGGGAGCTCTTTCAGTTGGCTCTTAATGCCCCCATTATCTCAGGTATTGGCTTTTTGTTTTTGTTTTTTTTTTGTTTTGTGGTTTTTTTGTTTTGTGTTTTGAGCACTTCCTTACTTTCTGGTGCTATAAGACGTACCATCTTATATATATTCCTTGTCCCAATCCTAGAATCAGCCATTTCTCCAAGGAAGCCTGGTTTCGATTTATCGGAATTTGATATTAGAAACCAAGGTCTGAGCATTAGCTGTACTTTTTACATCTGAGGTATCTATTGCTTCTGGGCCTTCTCAGCTGACAGAGCAAGGAAATATGTGTGTGCATACTAACCCCTGTATATACACATATCTATCTATAAATATTTCTATATGTAACCATCTGTATCTATATTAAGCTAAGAATGAGTTCATACTTATGTTTGCAGCTCTAATCTATTACCACATGGATCATTGTAGCTTTCTTCCTTTGCTTTTTTTCTAAACTCCTACTCCATGACACACTTGGCTCCCACCGTCCTACATCCATTTACTTGATTGTTCAGTTTCCTAAGCTCTCAGACTTCTAGATTTTTAAACATGAATAACAAATTTGAAGGTCTTTTTGAGTTCTGGTGCTTGGTACGAAATCTAATGTACTTGGCTTTCTTCCCAGTTAAATCTTCCCTGGTTGGAATACCTAACTCTGTACTTAACCTTTCTTTTCCTACCCATTGAAAATTCTTTTGTCAAAAACTTATAAGGAAGCATAAATGTAAGTATCTTACTTGAAAAGGACAAAAAACGAGGAAGGTGGAATCTCGAAACACAGATTACAAGAAGAAGAACATATTCATTGTCGACCTGCAAATGGGTTAAAAAAATTTTAGTAACAATGGTTTGTTGAGACCTGTGGTAAGTAACAGTTCAAGTGGAGAACTCCTGGGAAGATTCAACCATGTGAGCTCAGTGTACACTGATGTATGCCATGGCTGCTAAAAAGTTTGAATCTTGGGCTGTGTCTCGGATGTAGGAAGGTGTTGGTCTCATGCTACTCTTGATATTGGAAGTATTGTGTTCATCTTCAGCATTTTCTTTTAGTAAAGACATTGAAAACTGATGTTTAGAAAAGAATAAGATGGAAAACTCTGTAAACGGTATCTTATCAAACATAATTTGGAATTTTAGCATCAAAATGAATAATGATATTAACTATTTTAACCCATTGAATAAAATAGAAACCATGAATCACACTGATCTAAAAAGTAAAAGTAAATTGAAAGTTTGGTGAGGAATGGAATATTTACCTAGTCTTAAAGTACCTACCCACAGAATACTTACTAATGACAAAGGGCAAAAGAGTAACTTCATGGTACACATTCCTGGAAGACATCAATTTTACCAGGTGATCAAAGCGAAACTTATCAGTCATGGGATGTATCAAAACTATGTGCTGTCTGGTAGCATACACTGAAAAGAGCACAGCATCACTTCTGTGATGTTGCTGTCAGGTGTACATGACCTGAATCCAGTCATGAGGAAATACCTTCTACAGAATAACTGGACTGATCTTCAAGTGTCAAGGTCACAAACATCAAGGAAAGATGGAGGGACTGTCGCAGACTGACAGAGACTGAGTTGTAACAGCTAATTGCGGCACGTGACTCTCTCTGGACATTTTGGGAAAGTTGGAAAAGCTTGAATGGACTCACGTTAGATGATAGTAATGTATCAGTATTAATTTCCTGATTGGGGGGGTTGTATTCTGTTTATAAAATTTTTTTGTTTGTAGGAAATTATACGCTAAATATTTGGGGGTGATGAGGCATTATGCCAGCAACTTAAGCCTTAAGTGGTTCTGGGTGTACTTACAACTTTTCTGTAAGTTTTAGATTCTTTAAAAACATTTTTTAAAAAAGGAATGATTTGGGGCTCTAGTAATAGTTAATATGAAAAGACTGATGTGGGGTCCCAGGGAACGTGTCTTTGAATATTTGAAGGATTGCTTTGTAGAAGAGGAATTTTTTTTTTTCTTTTTGTCTTTTTTCGTGACCGGCAACGGATCGCAACCCTCAGTGTCGCGCCCGTACCGGACTGGGACCGGCAACGGGATCGCAACCCTCGGTGTTGCCCCCGCACCTCGCTCAGCCAGTGAGCAGCCGGTCTGTATGTGGGATCCGAACCCTCGGCGGGAGCGCCACCACACTTCCCAAGCGGTGCACTGTAGCAGTGCGCCACCGGGCCGGCCCATAGAAGAGGAATTTTGATTCTGGGATGTACAGCTTGAAGTTGGGATGCTTCTAGTGTTCGATGGTGTCTTAGAATCTATTGACAGGACTTTTTTTCTTCATGATACATGAAATAATGACCTGCTTTACAGTTGATGGTATTTTTTGCTATCCATAAATGACCATTTATTTAGTCAGTGGTGATTCTCCAGAGGAGAGTCAAGAGCCATGAATGGGCATCTAGAAATCTAGACTTTAGTTATAATGAAGACCTTGGACCTTTCCCAATTTTCTTCCTCCTGGCTTCACTCCTCTATCCTACTTTGACTCCATCAGCCACTATTTCAGTCACTTTGACCAGCAATTTCACTGGGTCAAGGAGTGTCCACCTTGACTATCAGTTACACTTGAGGCCACTTGGCTCCCCAAATGCTGGGGAGAGGTCAGATTAAGGAGTTTGGATATTATTTAGTTGTCCTTAATGTCAGGTTAAGGAGTTTGGATATTATTTAGTTGGCAGGGGAACACATCCATGTCTTTTGAACAGGAGAGCAACAGGACAAATCTGTGTTTTAGGAAAACTACCGACAGTTCTCAGCAGGAAATCTATAATTGCTATCACCTGCCATCTGTCAGAATTGTTGCTGTATTCATTTATAAAAGAACGTAGCATATTTTTCCCCCTTGAATTCTTTAAGGGATCAGTGAAGAGAAAAATAAGACTGGGTTTGAAGAAATGGAAGTATTGTAGGTAAACATTTGAGAAAGACTGAAGTCAGTGGAAGGGAGAGAGAAGAGAAGGCCTTGACCATGAACGAGCAGACTCATTGTGACACAGGCAGCACAGTGCTTGGCCCATCTGTGCAACTTGACTGATAGACTATTACAGAAAATCTCTGAATTATACCTACCTGTTTTGTCAGCAGCAGTCCTTCTAGAACTTTGGAGCACTTTAATCTCTCTTAAAGTATACATTGTTCTGCTTTACACATAAATAGGTCATTGAATGCTACAAGAATAACTTTAATGCCAATGCTAGTAACCAACCAGAAGTTATAAAAGTATTGCAGGCACTTAATGTGTGAATGCAGCATCCCCCTGAACTCTTTTTATGGGAAATTTCCTAAATTTATCTGAGTCATTCTGAGTATTGAAATTCCTTAAAGTTTTGGCAGGTGATTTGAACTTAACAGATTCATCTGTTAAGGCATAAAATGTCTGCTAAATTCAGGTAAGCTTGTAGTGGAAAAGCTTGCTTGCAGTGAAGCCACCTCTCTTCACCTGCATCCTGGGGTTCCAGACAGCTCATTTGCTCTCTTCCTGGGCCTGCCCTAAGACTCCCTCCCAGGATGGGCAGGGCGAAGTGGGGAGTGGAATGGATTTCTGACACTTCCTGTGGACCAATTGTATTGGTCAGCAGGTGCCTGAGTGCTTTCTGAGGGGTTGGGAGGCATTGAAGAGAGGGAAGAAGAATCCAAAATCCTGTAGTAGGGACTTGGGTGGGGGTAAGAGTGAGGTAGAATAGATTTCTGACACTTCCCACTGGTGGCCTCGCTTTCTGAGCTGAAGCACGCACGAATCCTCTTGGTATCCAGGAGGATTGTGTTGGTCAGCAAGCACCTGAGTGCTTCTTGAGCAGTGGGGAGGGAGGAGAGGAAATAGGAATCCAGAATTCTGTGGTAGGGGATTTTTGATTTCCTTCCACGATGTCTTCCTTTACTTTCTTTGATTAACAATAATATAAGTAGAATTAGCTCATTAAGCTGTAGCATTTACTGAGCATCAGCAGTGAAACCTGAAGGTAATATCTCATTTTTGGAAAGAAGAAGCAAGTTCAGAGAGGCTAAATATACTGAGATTTGAACCTAGACCTTCTGGTTTCAGAGCCCAAAGGAGATTAATTCTGAAGTTCTTTCAGTTGGCCCCTCAAAATTGATTTTGTAGTCAGAATTATAACAGCATTACCATACTTTTCCACTTATCTATTTTCTCATTAAAAAATAGAGTTGCTGGGGGCCGACCTCGTGGCTCACTCAGGAGAGTGTGGCGCTGGGAGTGCAGCAGCGCTTCCGCCGTGGGTTCGGATCCTATGTAGGGATGGCCGGTGCGCTCACTGGCTGAGCGCGGTGCGGTAGACACCAAGCCAAGGGTTGCGATCCCCTTACCAGTCACAAAAAAACAAAAAAAAATAAGAGTTGCTGGGAGTGGGGGGCTCTTTTTTTACTGAAAAATTGCCCACCCAACAATTCTATTTTTTTAGCGGGAAAAAAATAGAAAATTTTGTTAGTCCCTCTGATTATAAAATCAGTTTACAAAATATAGAAGTTATGGCATTAGAAAGCTAGTTTTGCAGATACCGTTATTTTTACCGATTCAGGTGAGCATCAGTGGATGCTGAGAGTATTGAGTGCAAGCTGCCTGGGGAACTGGCTGTTTATACAGTGTGAAAGTATCATCCCATCAGTTGCTTATTACTTAAAAAAAGAAAAGCATTCACTTACGTGGAGAAATCTGGCAGATAACAGATAAATTTTATTAACCAAGTCATAAAATTTGTCATCAGCAATAAAAGTAGAACTCAGCATGTGCTTCCTGATGTGATACACTGAGGACAGACATAACATCATCTCATAGCATCCTTACCACAAATGTTTAGTTTAGAGATCTGATCAACAGGAAAGGATCAAAAAAATTCATATTGACGGACATTTTCAAAACATCCGGCTTGGACTGTTCAGAAAGGTTAATGTCATGAACAATGGATGAGAAGTGAGTAAGGAACTATTTTAGATAAAAGGAGACTAGTGAGGGCTGGCCAGTTAGCTAAGTTGGTTAGAGCATGGTGCTGATAACAATTATGAAAGACATTATTAAGATCAGTCACTATTTTAACATGGGCCATATATTGAAGAACAGTGTTGTATCAGAGTTAAATTTAGTGATTATGAATAAATGAATTGTGAGCATGTAGAATAACTTTGTTCATAGGAGATACTCTGAGTATTTAAGAATGAAAAGTCATGTTGTTTGCAATTTACTCTTAACTGGTTCAGCAAAAATAAATACATATAGAGAGGGAAAAATATTACCAATTGACAGATTTAAATTAAAAGCACATTAGTGTTGGGCCGGCCCGGTGGCGCACTGGAGAGTGCGCTGCTTGGGAGCGCAGCGGCGCTCCCGCTGAGGGTTCGGATCGCATGTGGAGACCGGTTCCCGCTCACTGGCTGAGCGCGGTGTGGGCCCAACACTGAGGGTTGCAATCCCGTTGCCGGTCCCCGGTATGGGCGCGACACCAAGGATTGCGATCCCGTTACCGGTCAGTAAAAAAGACAAAAAGGAAAAAAAAAAAGCACATTAGTGTTCAGATAGTATTGAAACTATTGTGTGGGTTTGAAAATTCTTAAAAGGGGAAAGAATAGAATTGTTCATTGAAGTAGCCAAACTCAAGCAGTGGAAACATAGATTCCAGTAAATAATAACAATGGAGCAAGTTTTTCAAGAAAATAGTTGAAAGCAGGTATCACAAATGGGTTTTTACTTCATTGTCATCTCTGATAAAATAATACTGGCCACCAGACAGGTTGAAATGCTTGGGATTCTGAACCATGTTCATGGTTTATTAGCAGTATTTGCCAAGGGTTGAGGATGTGGGAGTGGTGATAGTATCCCATGTATTTGTCATCCTGTGCTTGAATGTTTACATCACTGTAGTCTGATTAATCCTTAATTCTTATTCACTCCTTGATCCAACCCTATTTTTATCCTGAAGTTTAAATTTTCTCTGGCATTAATATCCCTCTGAAGCTGGGCCAGGGCTTCCCAAATCTTTAAAAGTCAGGAGTCTGAGGCATCCTCAAATCAGAGTCTTTTTTTTTTTTCCTTTTTGTCTTTTTTACTGACCGGTAATGGGATCACAACCCTCTGTGTCGCGCCCGTACCGGGGACCAGCAACGGGATCGCAACCCTCGGTGTTGCGCCTGCACCGCGCTCAGCCAGTGAGCGGGAACCGGTCTCCACATGGGATCCGAACCCTCGGCGGGAGCACCGCCGCACTCTCAAGCAGTGCACTCTCCAGTGCGCCACCGGGCCGGCCCTCAAATCAGAGTCTTTGATACCAGACAGGCTTTAGGGGAGAGGGGCATCTCTTCTAAGGGGGGGGTTCAGTATAAACTTTTATCAGATTCTGTAAGGGACTTAAGACCTAAGATGGTTAAAAAACCCAGTGCATTCACTGCTATTCTGATGATCTGCTGTTATTTGTTTTTCATTTTGCTTGATAGGCAGTGTCTTAGTCTCCTTTCCTATCACTCTTCTCAGTCCCCCACTCTGTGCCAGTGATGAGACCACCTGTGTTTGGCTCCTCTCTCTAGTCCCTTTAAGATTGTCCTTTGTCCTCCTGAGGGTAGAAGCAGTTTTCATGTAATCAAGAGCAGGTAATTTTGCACTCTCTTTAAGAGGCGAAAGGAGCCTTGATCATAGTATGTGCTCAATAAATATTGTTGAATGGATGGTTGAAATAATTAAACACTTCTTTTCCCAAACAGCTTTCCAGCTGAAATTAGTTGGTGCGTTCATTTAGTGTTCTTTGAATAAAATCACATGGATTGGTTCCCTTGGCTATATGTGCAGCTTTCCCTCCTCCTTTTCCAGCTTGAGTCTTCAAGAGGGAGCCTCAGAACTGATCTCTAAAATCATTTGTACCTGGTGTGATTATAAAGCAATGAGACTGATTGTCATATGTTGTTTGTGGGATCCGTCTCAGTTACTTTATAGCCATACCTGGTATCTTATACCACAGATCATTGCCTGTCGAACAACATTTTAAAAGCACAAACCTAAGGTTATTAAATGAAAATGTAAAATGGTTTAGCATTATGTTATGATTTTCTCTAACTTAACTGATCAGAACTCTTGTTTCACAAAGGTAATTAGACGTTAACTTTATTGCTTGCTTTAATTTTGCATTTTTCTTTTTGTTTATGGATTTTTAATGAGTATTCTGATAAACTGCTGTTCTGATAAAGTGGCTGGAACAATTTTGAATAAGGTAATACAAAATATATGTTCCTTTGGGTTACATTTTTCATAAAACTTCTTTTGGTAAATTTCTTTTCAGTTGCATGTAGTCTTTTGACTGCACGTAACACAGGGATGGTCCTTTTAGCTAAATATAAGTGAAGCATATAAAACCAAATGTTTAGTATATATTATTTATTGAAGAAGCCTTTTCTAAAAGGGCAAGTTTTGGGGCTTTTGCATGTTTGGTGGTTTACATTTGTATGCACAGACCTTATTCATATTTGAATAAGTGGTTAAAATTTTCTCTTACCCGGAAGAAAATGTTATTTCCCATCTCCTGACCCTTAGTCTCTATTAGAGGCTCTTCAAAGAAGGCAAATTGTAAAAGTTGCATGTCCCATCACAGGCAGCTTCAGCTTATGAGAGGACAATTGCCAACAACTAGATTAGTGGTAGAAAGGCTTCTCTATTTTTTTTTAAAGAAAGTGGTAAGTTATTCTTTTTGTGGAGGAGGAAAGTGATAGAGATTTGTGCTATCCATGGGAGAGAGACTCACTTGTCTTTAATGTATTACTGTTTCTGGAAATGATGTAAGGGAAAGGGGATTAGGTAACTAGAAGGCAATTTAAGACCATCTTTATAGTTAACTTACATGGTTTGTGGCTGTGGGCAGATCTCTGGACAGCTTTTAGAAGATGGAGGTATTTTGATGCCTAACCAGAATGTTGAAGCTTGGACCTGTCTCAGGAAGGATTTGACTTCCAGAACAGTTCTGGGTAAACTAAAAAGAAGCCTCGCTCCAGTCAGGTCTAGACATAAACTGAAGTCGGTTTCAGATGTTCTAAATAAAAGTTACCACCATGTGGCACTTTGTTGTTGTAGCTGTATTACCCAGTGTGTGTCCTACGTCTCAGTGACATTATAAAACTCCATATCCTCTACTTCTATCCTTGTACTAGTTGTACACACAGTAGGTGCTCCATGAATGTTCCTTAGAGTGATTAGTACAAGAAGTACCAGTTTGTTCTATAAATAACAGCCCTTTTCTCCTTTTCTTAGGGGACTAGGGCTTTCTGGAGATTATTTTATTTTTTATTTATTTATTTACTTTTTCCTTTTTGTCTTTTTTCGTGACCAGCAACGGATCACAACCCTCAGTGTCGCGCCCGTACCGGACCGGGACCGGCAACGGGATCGCAACCCTCGGTGTTGCGCCCGCACCTCGCTCAGCCAGTGAGCGGCCAGTCTGTATGTGGGATCCGAACCCTCGGCGGGAGCGCCACCGCGCTTCCCAAGCAGCGCACTGTAGCAGTGCGCCACCAGGCCGGCCCTGGAGATTATTTTAAGATAGAAAAGGTTTACAATGTAAACCTACCATGATTTTATCATATTTCTATTGCTGTATAATATGTTATATTACTGTCTGTTGTCACATTTGGTTGGTTTAATAATCTGTTCTTCAAATATAATTGTAAAACAAGTTAATATGGTTCTACAATCATTTTATGCCTTTCTTCTATCTCAGTCGTAAGTACTACACAACAATTTACATGTTCCCACTTGGTTGCCAGCATACCCAACTGCACCTTCATTTCAGTTGAAAAGTTGAATCTGCAAACCTTTCCCATTAGCAAACATTGCAGTAGTTTTTCTAAACAGCATATTTATATATTTGATATTTCTGTATATTTTAAATGTCACTTGAGTGTATATATTTATTTTACATTACAGGCACTGGAGATATTATTGCTGTCATGATAACGGAATTGAGGGGTAAGGATATTTTGAGTTATCTGGAGAAAAACATCTCTGTACAAATGACAATAGCTGTTGGAACTCGAATGCCTCCAAAGAACTTCAGCCGTGGTTCTCTAGTCTTCGTGTCAATATCCTTTATTGTTTTGATGATTATTTCTTCAGCGTGGCTCATATTCTACTTCATTCAGAAGATCAGGTACACAAATGCACGTGACAGGAACCAGGTGAGCTACCACTACTCCGTACTGAATGGTTCTTACCAGCCATAACTTATAGACACCTGTCATGATCATACATCTTACCAACATTTTTTTCATTTTAAAAAAAGTTATGGGTCTGGGTGGTTAGCTCAGTTGATTAGAGCACAGCTTTGTAATACCAAGGTAAGTTGTAAACTTCATTCATTTTAATATGTTGAAAATATACCTATACAAGTATTTTAAGGATATTTTAAATATCTAAAAGGGGAAATTATTACATTTATAGCAATCACTTAGGCTATTCTAGTTAGGTAGGTAACTTTTAATATCATAATATGATCTAGATAATTTATTAATTTGGAGAAATATTACAAAGTTGCATTTTTAAACTGGTAACTTTGGTTCTCTCTGAAGAGGGGAACTGGGAGGAGTGGGAGGCAGACTTCACTCTACTTCCTTTTCCATGTGAATTTTTTTTCCCATGTGAATTTTGAACTATGTATTATCTATTCAGAAAAAAAATAAAAAAATAAATTATCTGTCATATCTAAGCTCAGACATGGGGGTGAGGGTTAGGTGGGGAGAATCAGTAAAATAGGTCTCTTTAGAAAGTTATCCTAGAAATTCCATTGATCAGCACATCTCAAGTGCTCAGTTAACTTGGGTTGAACAAGCAAAGGCAGAGTAAAGGCATCATGCTGCCCTGCAGGGGAGGGCCTGGAGATGGGGGTTCTCTCAGTTTGTTACTAAGTTTCTTTGATGTGCTATAGACAAAATACCCACCTTCAGAGCCTGGTTAGAAGTGTTAAGTCCCTGTCCTAGACTTTTCCTGTAGGAAACTAGGAAGTGAATTGCTTGGAGAGTGGTTTGAAGCCAGTTTTTTTTTTTTTTATAATGTCATCCTCTCTCTTAATCCTTGTGGGGTGTTGGAATTTTCATCCTTCCTCACATTCTGTTGGAAGAAGCACAGACTTTGGCATAAAACAGGTCTGAATTCAGATCCCTGCCTTACCACCAGTTTACCATGATCCCTCTTGGTCAGTTTATTTAGCCCTTCAACTTGTTCTTCACCTGAAAATAGGTATAAAATACCTGAAAACTACTGTTTATTGAACGTTTACATGCCAGGATTTCTGTAGTATTCTGCACATTTTTTAATTTTTTAAATTTTGATAATTATTATTTATAACTTCAGACTTACAAAAAAGTTGCAAGAATAGTGTAAAGTATTCCCTTCATTCAGATTCTTCAGCTAACATTTTATCATGTTTCTTTTTCTATGTATATATTTTTTTCAACCATTTGAGAGAAAGTTGAGCTATGATGCCCCTTTACTCTTAGATACTCCGTTGTGTATTTTGTAAAAAACATATTCTCTTATATAACCACAGTATGATTATCAAAATGAGGAAATTAACATTAATATAATACATTATCTGATCTACAGACCTTTTTCAAGTTTTGTAAAACTGGCTTGATAATGTTCTTTATAGCAAATAAAACCTTGGCTTAATGGGATCAGATTGAATGTTGCATTTGGTTGTCATGTCTCTCTTACTGTTTCATGACACTGACATTTTCAAAGAGTACAGGTCAGTTATTTTGTATTTGAGTTTGTCTGATGTCTTATGTTCATTCCTTCATGATTAGATTCAGGTTATATGCATTTTTGTCAGGAACAACAGTCCTTTACATTTTTAAAAACTTTTTATTTTGAGATAATGTAGATTCAATTGGATTTATAAGAAATAATACAGAGAAATCCCATATACCCTCCATTCATTTTCCTCCAATGGTAACATCTTGCATTACTATAGTAAATATCACACCTCAGAAATTGACGTGGATTCAATCCTCCAATCTTACTGAATCCACTGAAATCTTCAGATTTCTTTGGTTTGACTTGTACTCGTTTGTGTATGTGTGTGGTTGTGTGTGTGTGTTTAGTTCTGTGCAGCTTTATCACATGTAGGTTCATGTGACCATTACCACAGTCAAGATACAGAACAGTTTCATCACAGGGATCCCTTGTGCTACTCTTCTACAGCCACAGCCACCTTCCTCTCACCCCCTTCTCTAACCACTGGCTGCCACTAATCTGTTCCCATCTCTGTAGTCTTGTCATTTCAAGAATGTGATATAGATATAATCATATAGTACTTAACCTCTAGAATTTGTTTTTCTTCACTCAGCATAATTCCCTTGAGATCCTTCCAAGGTGCTGTGTGTATCAACAGTTTATTCCTTTTTATTGCTGAATAGCATTCCATGTTTTGTGTGTACCACAGTTTGTTTAACCATTCACTCATTGAAGGATATCTGTGTTGTTTCCAGGTTTTGGCTATTATAAAGTGGCTGTGAACATTCATGTACAGGTTTTTGTTTGAACATGAGTTCAAGGGTTATTGTGGTAGGTAAGCACATATTTAGTTTTGTACGAAACTGCCATACTTTTTTTTCCAAAGTGGCTGTACGATTTTACGTTCTACCAGGAATGTATGGCTGATCCAGTTCCTTCACATCCTCATCAGCATTTGATGTTGTCACTATTTTTTTATTCTAGCCATTATGCTAAGTGGGTAGTAACGTTTCTTCTGCGGTTTTAATTTGCATTTCTCTAATGGCTACTGATGTTGAACATCTTTTCATGTGTTCTGTAGGTGTCAACTAGATCACTGTGCTCATCTTACTTCCATGAGGAGCTGGGAGGGGTGGAGGTGGAGGTAGAAGGGAGATCATCTTCTGTGCCATGTTGAAACCAGGGTGGGAGGAGGTGTGCAGTATTTTTCTTTGGTGTTTGGCTGGAGCAGAACAGGTATTAATTACCCAAAAGCCTTTGTGATGTCAGGCCATCTCTTTCCTGGTACTTTGGCTGGGGGAATCACCTTTTTTTTTTTTGGTGGTGGTGTTGGGGTGTGGGGTGATGGTTGTTCCTGTTGACAGTTCCAGGTTGGAGGCTTCTGCAGCAGTGTGATAAATGGGAGGCGATATGGAAGCCCAGGGAAATCACCATCCTAAGTCTCAAGGTCCCTAGACAGCTCAACTCCTCTTTTTGTGCTATAATGTGCTATATACCTTTTTAAAAGCTAAATTAAGTATTTTTTTAAATATGTTGTTATATGAAACACTGAAAGTATAATAGTCAGGAGCTGCTCTGAAATGGTGTTCTTGACAGGGAAGCCCTATAGTAATGGGTTGCATATGGCACATCCCAGGACTTTAGGAAGAAAACTCATGGTTGTCCCAGGAACCTGCTATTAGAAGGTTTGATTAGCACCCAGTGTGGAGCCTGTGTGTGATGAAGGAACAAATGTAATCGCCATCTGGCACAGGCCACAAACAGGGAGCTTGTTTCCTAGCACTTGTGTTGTAGCTGACTGCATGCAGGCTGCTTCCAAAGCATCCCTTGATAGACACTGCTTTAGTGGAAAGTGGTGTTCTGACCTTTTTTCCTCCTTCCGTTTTCCCTAAGGTTGGGAAACGCTTGATGAAATTTTTATGTGGCTTAAAAAGCTTAGTTTATTAAAATTTAACAAGGAGGTGGGAGCAGCTCAGCTGATTGAAACCTTTAGCTATTTCAAAAGAGAAGCCAGAACTATTAGCAAAGAAAACACAGTGAGTTTAGAGAGAGATCCTCATTTTCTCCCACAAACTGTTATCAGGAAGGAGTTCTTTCTGCAAAATATGCTACCAAAGAGAGCCATGTAATATAAGTAACTTTCTCAGTGCAGTGTAATGTTCACAATTGAGAACACTTTACATGTGATATGAGAATCTAATGCTTTGACTTTTCAGTTTACTGCTAAGTGTCTGTGGTTTGCTTTTCCTGAAAGCTTCTAAATACTATGTTTAGGCACAAATAGCTCCTATGATGGCTGACAGTAAACTTAAGTGTCACCTTCTAATTAAGTCAGTGATACTGATTTCACACAAAAGAGTAGATGTTTGGTGCCTTTATATTTAAAGGGTGTCTAAGGAGTTTTAGAGAAGTGTAAATTTTTTAACAATTACATGGTTAATACTGCACCTTTAATATCAAAGTAGTCAAATTTGATTCCTAAAATAGAACAGTAAAATTTTTATTTTACTGTTGAGGAATAGGGCAAGTCTAAAAAAGTCTGCAATCTACTGGACTCAAGTTTAGAATGTCTTCTTATGAAAATTCCATGTAAAAATGCCTGCAATTTGGAGGGATTTAAAACTTGCAAAAGCTCTTCACCATTACATGTGTATATAGTATTCTTAGACTTCATAAATGTGTCAAGGTTGCTGTGATGAAACGTACTTCTATTGCCCATTTCTGTCTCAGAAGGCCAGTGAGTGCACCTGTCTGTTAGAGTGTGGAAGCACAGTGAGTGTTCCTGCGCCAGAGGAAGGACAATACTTTCATGTATACTTTGTAGACTTGTATTTTGTAATACTTTTATGTAATCTTTAGAAAATGCTGAGTTCAAAAGTTTTCTTCCTTCCAGATTTGGGGGGGGAGTAGGTGGAGAGTGTGTGTATATATATATATATATATATATATATATATATATATATATACATACACACACTATATACAATGTATATTGTTGGATGATAGAATGAATTTTGTTTATTATGTTTATTTAGGATTAACAATTCCAGAAGAACTGGAAAAGAAGAATAGATGTTTGAGCTGAGAAGTTATTATTTTACCAGTTTTTTAAGATACTGCAAATACTCTATCTTTTTTTTCATGTCCTACTACTATGATCAGTGTATATAAATACGTAACACTTTTTGTATACAGAGACTATATGCCTTTAAATGTCACACATCAAGAGCTTAAGTCTTGATTTTTTCAGCACAAGATATGCTCTTAAGATCAGTATTTTGAAAACATTTATTTCTGTATCCTTTGGGTTTAGCATAGAGCTTGGCATGGCACACTCACTCAGTAAATGTGTAGTGAATTCAAGAATGACCTTACATTCTATTGGGAAGGCAGGCAGGCGTAATCAAAATACTGTGTGGTATGAGAGTTACTCTTTGGGGGCAGAGTGATATTACTATTGGGGAGTCAGAGACACTTCACAGAAGAGGTGGCGACATTTCAGCTGAATTTTAAAAGATGAATAAGACTTCATCAAACAAAGACCGAGAGAATAGTCAGGCAAAGGGACCATTTTTCACAGGGCCGTGGAGAGATAAAAGGAGAGACAGGAGAGTTGAATGGCTGGAACACTGGGAAGAGTGGGGAGGAGCCTGGAGACTGTGAACTGATATTAGAGAGTAAAGTGACACTAGAATATGAGGAGCTTAGATGACATGCTGAGTTTAGACTTTATTCTCTAAGCAGGAGGGGTCATCCAAGGTTTTTTAGCAGTGGAATGATATCAGATTTTTTTCTGGTGGGAGAGGCTTAGGGGGAAGAAGCTATTAAAGGGGGGAAATATTGAAGAACAAAGGAAGATAATATTCATAAAGCAAGGTTATGTAGAGAGTTGGAGAGAAGGCATCAGGGGCACAGGCAAATGTGCCTGGAAAGGAGTTACAGACACCTCTTTTGAGACAGAAAGGAAAAAATGGTGGTAGCGATGAGAGAGTGAATCAGAGAGGGCGCAGACTACAAGACACTGTCAGGCAGGGAAAAAATACAGCATCTGGATTTTACCGATGTTTAAAAGAAGAAAGCCCTACTACATGCAGATACAGACCTAATTCTATTTCTGTAAGAGAATTCTTATTACTGAGAGGAGAAATCTGAGCTGTTTCATTGAAGTGTCCTGTCCTCAATATATTGTGAACCATCTGGCTTCGGACAAATTATTCCTGTTAGAATAAGCAGCATGAGTTGTTTTAAATTATTTTCTACCAATTTAAAACATGTTGACACTTTGCATTCACATATAGAACAGTGTTCAAATTGGTATTATTGGCAGCTTTGACCAAGATAAGATAATTTGGCTCCTGACAATCAAATCCCTTGATACTTTATAATGTTAGGAAGTTTTTAAGGCATTTTATAGTGGAAAAAGATCTGGACTGGAAAGTCAGTTTTCTAGTCCCAACTCTTTTACTAACTTTCGACAGATCACCTCATCTCTCCCTGGGGTTGGTTTTTCTCCTTTGTAAAATAATGCATCCCTGTGGTTTTGTCATTTCTTATATTCTTTGTGTGGTGAGGTGGAAACTTGAGGAATTTTATTACCTAAGGAATAGGGCACAATCAGAAATACAAAGAAAATGAGTGAATGGATAGAGCATTACAAGAAAAGGCTTTGGAAACTAGGGTTGGTAGTTTATACTTAGTTTATATTTTATATATAACGTTTAGTGTCAAATTTTAGTATGCAAAAGAATCATGTGGGAGCACTTTTTTTCTCTTTTGGGGGGGGCATTTTTTTAAATTGCACATTCTTGAGAATTTGCCATCTGATTCAGCAAGTCTGCATAGGGTCTACTTACCAGCTTTTGACCTAGGCAAATTACTTCATCTCTCTGTGCCTCAATCTCCTCCTGTTCTGTAAAATGGGGACAATGTAGTTCCTTTCTCATAAAATGACTGAAGATTACATGTGAAGGGCTTAGAACAGTACCTAGCACATGGTATGTACTAAATAAATCTCAGTTACTATAAATGTCATTATTATTTCATATTATTATTATTATTATTATTATTATTATTATTATTATTATTAAGCACCCAAAGTAGATTTAATCCATTTGCTCCATGGACCAGACCTTGAAAAACAGTGACTTAAAGGCATGATGTTTTGGTGAAGGTAAGAGACTGTATTAGTCCGTTACTGTTGCTTATAACAAAATATCTGAAACTGGGTAATTTGTAAGAAAATGAAATTTATTGCTTACAGTTTAAGAGGCTGGAAAGTCTGAAGTCCAGGAACACATCTAGTGAGAGCTTTCTTTGGTAGTGACTTCAGTGACAAAGGGTATCACATTGTAAAATGGCAGAACAGAAAGAGAGACTCTTATGTGCTCTCTTTTTAAAGCCTTCAGAACCATACCCATGACCACCATTATTAATCTATTCATTAGGGCATGGTCCTGAGAATCTCATCACCTCTTCAAGGCCCCACCTTTCAGTTACCACAATAGAATTTCCCACCCTCAAGTTACAATCGGGGATCAAGCTTCTAATACATAAAATATAGGGAACACAATTGAATCCATATCAGAGACCTTAATAAAAAATGAACTTCCTGGGCCGGCCCTTGGCTCACTCGGGAGAGTGTGGTGCTGATAACACCAAGTCAAGGGTTAAGATCCCCTTACCAGTCATCTTTAAAAAAAAGAAAAAAAAGTGAACTTCCTATATATAGAAAGACCTAAAGACTCAAACAAAAAAACTCCTAGAGCTGGTAACAAATTCAGTAAAGTTGCTGCATACAAAATCAGTACACAAAAATGAGTAGCACCTTTATACATCAGCAAAGACCTAGCAGAAAAAGAAATCAAAAAAGCATTTCCGTTTAATAATAATTTCCAAAAAAATAAAATACCTAGGAATAAATTTAATCAAGGAGGTAAAAGATCTCTACAATGAAAACTACAAAACACTGCCTGAAAGAAATTAAAGAGGATAGCAAAAGGTGGAAAGACATTCCATGTTCATGGATTGGAAGAATTAATGTTGTGAAAATGTCTGTACTACCCAAAGCTATTTACAGTTTCAGTGCAATCCCCATCAAAATACCAATGACATTCTTCACAGAAATAGAAAAAACAATCCCAACATTCATATAGACAACAAAAGACCCCAAATAGCCAAAGCAATCTTGAGCAAAAAAAATAATAAAGCCAGAAGCATTACACTATCTGACCTCATACTATACTACAAAGCTATAGTAGCCAAAACAGCATGGTACTGGCATAAAAACAGACACATTGACCAGTGGAACCAAATAGAGAACCCAGGAATCAACCCACATACTTACAGCCAACTGATCTTTAACAAAGCACCAAGAAGATACATTGAGGAAAAGACAGCCTCTTCACTAAATGGTGCTGGGAAAACTGGATATCCATTTGCAGAAGAATAAAACTAGACCAGTACCTCTCGCCATCTACCAAAATCAATTCAAAATGGATTATCTGTGTGAAAAACCCAAAAGAATCAGTGGAACAACTTCTACATACAGGAAAAAGATTTAGTGAAGGAGCAGGATATAAAATTAACATACAGAAATAATCAAAATATAATGAAAGGAAAGGCACCATTTACAACTGGATGGACAGATGGATAAATAAGTTTAGGTCAGAACTTAATATGAACTATGTAAAACCTATCTGAGGAAAAATACAGAACACTCCTGCAAGCACAGAAAAGTATTTAAACAAATGGAAAGGACATAATACCATGTTCCTGTCAAATAGAAACAATCAATAAAATAAATATGTCAGTTCTCCCTAAATTAATACATAAGTTTAATTCGATCCCAATAAAGATACCATCAAATATTTTTCAGGGGCTATACAGGTCATTATAAAATTCATACGGAAGAGCAAGTAGTTAATAGCCAGAAAACCCCTGAAAAAGAGGAGCAAAGACAGGTGACTAGTAGCCACACCAAGCTTTGTAATATATAGTAAAGCTTTTTATTTAAAAAAGTATTGAAAGTTAGCTTATAAATAAATAGACTAATAAACAAAATAGAAAATCCCAAATGTGATGGAAATTTAGTACAGTATATAATAAAAAGCATCATCTCAAATCACTGGGGAAAGATGGACTTTAAATGGTTGTGGGACAACTGGAAAAAGACATGTACACCAGGATAAATTTCAAATCAGTGTGAGATCTCATTAAAGCAAGTCTAGGACTGTTTTCCTTTGTGATGGGGAATTTGGACAGCTTTCTGAATTACGGCTCAAAACTGTAGAATAAGAAAAATGTTAAAATTTGCAGTAAAACTTTTTGTTAAGAAGAAAACATAAGGAAAATCAAAAGATAAAGGAATAACAAACTAAAAAAAGTATTTGTGACATATTACAAAGGGCTAGGGTCCCTGATATATAAAGAAGACTGAAAACCTGATAGAAAAAATGGACAAAAAAAAATAGGGAGGTCACTAAAAAGAAATACAAATGGTCCTTAGAATGTTAAAAGATGCTTAACTTCGATCTTAAGTTAAATGTAGCTTAAGACCATACTGCAAGTACCATTTCTTGTTGATCAGTTTGGCCAAAAAAAAAAAATCTAAAATCTGACAAGTTTGGAGCGAAAATAAGCATTGTTATACGTTGAAAATAGGAATACAAAACAGTTCCTGTGGGAGGCAGAAATTTGTAATATCTAACACAATTGCATATCTGATTATCCTTTGTTTTAGTAATCTCACTTGTAGGAATCTAGCCTGATGATAAACGTACAAAAGTTAAAAATGACAGATACACAAGACTATTCATTGTGATATTGTTGGTAATAGCAAAAGACTTGAAATACTCAAATAGGCATCACTAGGGGTCTGGTTGAATAAATTAGTACTCTACTACTCTGAATGCAATGGAGTAGTTTATAGCTGTAAAAAAGAAGGGAATTCTAAAGATTTCTGTATGCTCCAGTGGAGTGATCTTTAGGGTATATTGTTAAGGGAAAAAAAGCAAGGAAAAGAGAAATTTTGGTATACGAATTTATTATAAGAAGAAGGGGAACTATGAAAATACATTCAGGGCCGGCCCGGTGGCGCACTGCTATAGTGCGCCGCTTGGGAAGTGCGGCGGCGCTCCCGCCGAGGGTTCGGATCCCACATACAGACCGGTTCCCGCTCACTGGCTGAGCGAGGCGCGGGAGCAACACCGAGGGCTGTGATCCCGTTGCCGGTCCCGGTCCGGTACGGGGCGACACTGAGGGTTGCGATCCGTTGCCGGACACGGAAAAAAAGACAAAAAAAAAAAATACATTCATATATGGATATTTATATAGCACATGTATCTACATACATGCATAGATACATATTTATCCTTTTATTTTCAAAAGGAAACAATGTAAGTATAAAACAAACAAAAATAGTTATTACTTTGGGGGGAAAGGGAGCAGGGTGAAGGAGATTAAGGTGGAAGTGAGACTTCCATTTTCCTGTTTTTATAGTTTTGACTTTGGAACCGTGTAACTGTTTTATATAATTTTTAAAATAATCATCAAAATTGAAAATAAATGGAACAAATGAACCTAAATATTTCAAGATGATGGTACAAACACAGAAAGGAATTGTTTCAGAGAACTTTTTTTTTTTTTTTTTTTTTCCCCTTTTTGTCTTTTTTCGTGACCGGCAACGGATCGCAACCCTCAGTGTCGTGCCCGTACCAGACCGGGACTGGCCACGGGATTGCAACCCTCGGTGCTGCTCCCGCCCCTCGCTCAGCCAGTGAGCGGCCGGTCCACATGCGGGATCCGAACCCTCGGTGGGAGCGCCACCGCGCTTCCCAAGCGGCGCACTACAGTAGTGCACCACCAGGCCGGCCCTCAGAGAACTTCTTTTAATGGTACATTTTTGTGGGGATATATTCTAAGGATTAAAAATAAGTCTAAGCTGCATTTAATAGTCTTATTGTTAGTAGTAACATTGATTGTTATTTTGAAAGTATTATGTATATTGTAGGATAAAGCAAATACACAACTATGTTAATGATACTAGAAATCAACCAAGATTTTCAGAGTAAGAGGGGAAAGAAAAGTTTAAAGAAATTGAGTAATAACTCTATAATCTTATTTTTGAATTGGGAATATCAGTATAAATTCATGGTTTTTCTTTTTTCTTAAAAACAGAGCTCCTCGGGCCGGCCCAGTGGCGCACTGGATAGTGCGCCGCTTGGGAAGCGCGGCGGCGCTCCCGCCCGAGGGTTCGGATCCCACATGCAGACCGGTCCCCGCTCACTGGCTGAGCGAGGCGCGGGAGCGACACCGAGGGTTGCGGTCCCGTTGCCGGTCCCCGGTCCGGTGCGGGGGCAACACTGAGGGTTGCGATCCATTGCCGGACACGGAAAAAAAGACAAAAGACAAAAAAAAAAAAAAAAACAGAGCTCCTCTGTCCATGGCAGTGACAACCCGGTAGCAGTGAATATCCCTGTTTACAGGAGAATTTTAATAAATAAATGCAAACGGAATGACAGAATTAGAAATTATCATTTCTTTTTTATTTTCTTAATAAAATAATGAATCTCTGCTCTACCCCATTCCACCCTCAGACTGTCCAGGGTTGTCTTTAAATGCTATTTCCCACTCGAAGGAAGCAGAGATCCTTGGGAAAATGGCTTATTACAGGTTTAAGCAGGAAGTGCACGAGATGAATGTTGTGCCATAAAGCAAGGAAGCTATTGAAGACTATTGAGGTGGTATTAAAAGGACTGAGGCATCATCTTAAAGGAGCGCTCCATATCCAGAGATGGAGCAGTTAGAGCTTCCAAGGAATAAAAAGTGCAGGTGATCGGAACTGAGGGTGGTTAGAGGATAAACTTATTATTCTGAAAATCCATTTTTTAAAAAAAGGATTCATTCTGTTTTTTCTATACAAATTGTTGCACAGTAGCCAACTGGTTGATGAGGGAAAGTATTTAAAGAAGAATTTCAAGTAATAAATGAATTGTACAATTAGAAAATCACCATTTTGGACCCCTTAAAGAAATGATGGATTTAGGCAGAGATTATCAATGGCTGCTAAAATCATATACAAAACTAATGGGAGCTTTATGATGGATGGATAAGGCCAACAAAACCTGATCCCACTGATTATGCTTAGTGTCCCTGAAAGTTGGACAGTGTAACATTACATCCTCACAATGTACACACCGCTACATAGGAGGTGTTCTTGCCAAAGCAATTAAGCCTGAATCTAATAACCATAAGAAATGACCACGTAAAATGACACCAGGAGGAAAGAACCAGCCAGACTTAAAACGTGGGATGTTACATAGGACACCCAGTTTTGTCTTTTAAAAACATTATCTAAAAGGAAGTATAGTAGGGACTTCTGCTTTTGACCAAGACTGAGTAACAGACTTGGTTTACTTTATTGCCTGAAACAGTTAAAAAGGAAAACAAAAAACAAAAAAAAAACAAATGTGAGACAGTGTTTCCAATACACTAGACATCAGGCATCAAAGACCAGAGATCCCTCCCAATAAGTGGGAAACAAAGGAGATGAGCCCTCAGATTATCCATCTTAATGTTTTGAGAGTTTCCAGGCCATGGTGTAGAGAGGGGGACCCCCAGGCAGAGCACAGTTGACTGCCTTATTTGAGAAGAGCAGGTCTAAGTCCAGGGAGAACAGGGTGGCTAGCTTTCACAGAATGCAGTACTGAACAAAAGCAGAAGGGGAAAGAGCCCTGAGATCTACAGAGGGTCTGGCCGTCTTGAGTGTTCACCAGAGTATTGGTCAGCCCATGTGTGTGAGGAAACTTCCCAAGGCTGGGGGGAAAATTATCCAAAAGGATTTGAGGGAATAGTATATATTCAAAGCTGAATTTCCAGTTTCTCCTTCAAACCTCCTCTCAGTGCATCCTCCCCCATATCATTAGATGGGGATCTTATTCTCTAAGCTGCTTAGGCCCAAGATCGTCTTTGACCCCTCTTTTTCTCCCATACCCCATCTCTAATCCATCAGTTCTGTCAGATCTGTAAGGGTGCTTCAGAAAGTTCATGGAAAAAGTGGAATTAAAAGATACTATGAGGGGCCAGCCCATGGCTCACTTGGGAGAGTGTGGTGCTGATAACCCCAAGGCCACAGGCTCGGATCCCTATATAGGGATGGCCAGTTAGCTCACTTGGGAGAGTATAGTACTGACAACACCAAGTCAAGGGTTAAGATGCCCTTACCAGTCATCTTTAAAAAAAAAAAAAAAGATACTATGATCTTTCCATGAACTTTTTGATGACCCATCGTACCTTCAAACCATATACTATACACTGTGAACAATCCAAAAAGGAAACCAAGAAAGCAGTTCCATTTACAATGCATCAAACAAAGAAAGAAATAAACATAACCATGTAGATGAAAGACTTGTCCCCTAAAAACTGCAAAACATTGCTGAAAGGAATTTTAAAAGTTGCAAATAAATGGAAAGACATCCTGTGTTTGTGCACTGGAAGACTCAATTATTAAGATATCAGTACTACCCAAAGTGATCTACAGATTCAATGTAATCCCTTTCAAATTCCCAATGATTTTTTTTTTTCTGAAATGAAAAATTCATCTTAAAATGCAAATGGAATCTTAAGGGATCCTGAATAGCCAAAACAATCTTGGAAAAGAAGAAAAAAGTTGCAGTCTCACACCTCCTGAAAAAGATACAGTAATCAAAACAGTATGGTGCTGGCATAAAGACAGATACATATACCAGTGGGATAGAATGGAAAGCCTAGATATATATCCTCACATACGTGGTCAAATGATTTTCAACAAGAGTGCCAAGACCATACAATGAAGAGAGGAGAGTCTTCAATAATGGTGCTGGGAAAACCGGATATCTACATGCAAAAGAATGAAGTTGGACCCTTAACTTATACAAAAACTAACTCAAAATGGATCAAAGACCTAAACATAACAGCTAAAACTATAAAACTCTTAAAACATAGAAAGCTTCCTGACATTGATTCCTTGAATATGGTACCAGATGCACAAGTAGCAAAAGAAAAAATATACACTGGACTACATTAAAATTAGAAACTTCTGTTCCTCAAAGGACACAATCAACAGAATGGAAAGGCAACCCATGGAATGGGAGAAAATATTTGCAAATTATATATTTGACAATGGGTTAATATCCAGAATATATAAAGAACTCCTATGACTCAACAAAAATAATCAAATAGCTCAATTTAAAAACAGGCAGAGAACTTGAATAAATACCAAAGAAAATATATAAATGGCTAATAAGCATATGGAAAGTGCTCAACATCACTAGTCATTAGGGAAATGCAAATCAAAACCAAAATGAGATATCACTTCACACCCATTAGGATGGCTAATATTAAAAAAAAACAATAGAAAATAATAAGAGTTGACACAGGTGTGGAGAAATTGGGCCAGTAGGTTTGCTACAGTAGCCGCTGTGGAAAACGGCATGGCAATTCCTCAAGATATTAAGTGAGTTTTAATATGACCCAGCAATTCCACTCTGGTTACATTCTCTAAAGAACTGAAAAGAGGTACTCAAATATTTGTATGCCCATGTTAATAGCGGCATAATCTGTAGTAGCCAAAAGGTGGAAACAGCCCAAGGATTCATCAGCAGATGAATGGATGAACAAAATGTGGTATATATATGTACAACAGAATGAATATTATCTATCCTTAAAAAGGAAGAAAACTCTGACATGCTACGACAGGGATAAACCTTGATGATATTATGCAAAGTGAAATAAGCCAGTCACAAAAAGATAAATACTGTATGATTCCTCAGAGCCACTTAGAGTAGTCAAAACCATAGAGACACAGTAGAAGGGTGGTTGCCAGGGGCTAGGGAAGGGCAATATGGGGAGTAGCTGTTTAATAAATATAGAGTTTCATTTTTGCAAGATTAAGAGAGTTTAAGATTGGGTGCCCAACAATGAATATAGTTAACTCACTGAACTCTACATTTAAAATGGTTAAAATGGCAAATTTTATGTAATATGTATTTTACTATAATATTGTTTAAAAATTTTAAAAGATAAATTATAAAGAAATATGATAATGTATTATGGAGTTTATAGAATACATATAAGCAAAATGGATGACAGCAATAGCACAAAGTCCAAGAGGGAAGAAACGAAAGTATATTATGTGTGTTAGTCCATTTCTGTTGCTTACAACAAAATACCTGGAACTGGGAAATTTGTAAGAAAATGAAATTTATTGCTTACAGTTTCAGAGGCTGGGAAGTCCAAAGTCCAGGGATGCATCTGGTGAGGGTCTTCCTTGGTGGTTGTGTTAGTTCATTTTGTGTTGCTCTAACAGAATACCTGGAACTGGATAATTTATAAAGAAAATGAAATTTATTGCTTACAGTTTCTGAACCTTGGAAGTCCAAAGTCCATTTGGTGGTGACAACAGTGACCCAGGGGTCTCACATTGCAAGATGGTAGAAGCAGAGAGATCAGCGAGAGAACAGAGAGACAGACTCTCCTCTTCTTTTAAAGCCATCAGAACCACGCCCCTGACCACCATTTTTAATCCATTCACGATGGCATAGTTCTGCAGTCCAATCACCCCTCGAGGGCTCCACCTTTCAATTACCATAATAGGATTTCCCACCCTCTTAACAGTCACAGTAGGGGCTAAGTTTCTAATACATAAAACTTGGGAGACAATTCAAGCTTCAGTGAGTTTTGAGGGACATAACTCAATCCACTACAGTGGTGGCTTCAGTGACATGGGATATCACATGGCAAATATGGCAGAGCAGAAAGAGAGCCTCATGCACTCTCCCCTTAAAGCCCTCAGTACCATGCCCATGACCACCATCAAACCATCTACTTAATCACCTCTTCAAGTCCCCACCTTTCAATTACCATAGTAGGATTTCTCACCCTCAACAGTTACAGTGGGGATTAAGTTTTGAGGGGACATTCAATCCAAAGAACTATGTAAGGGTCTTACACTATATGTGAGGTGGTATAATCACTTTAGCCCTAAAGCAGCAACAAAAATAAGGCAGTAGAGTTGTAACTAAAGCCAACAAAGGGGATAAATGGAATCCTAAAAAATTCTCAATCCAAAAGAAGGCAAAAAAAAAAGAATAAAGAACAGATGGAACAAACAAAAAAACCTAAGATGATAGACTTAAACATAACTATATCAATAATCACATTAAAGGATATGTCCTAAACACCCCAATTTAAAGCAGAGATTAACAGATTAGATTTAAAAAAGCAAGACCCAACCATATGCTGCCTACAAGAAACCTACTCTAAGTAGGAAAATACAAATAGGTTAAAGCAGTGAAAAAAGCTATACCATACTAACACAAATGAAAATAAAGTGGAAGTGGCTACATTAATACCAGAGTAGATTTCAGAGCAAAGCTATTGCCGGGGATAAAAGTCATTTCTTAATAATAAAGTGGTCAGTTCAACAAGAGGTCATCACAGTCCTAAACATTTATGCACCTATTAGGTGTGTGTTTTTGAAAATCTTCAAAACGTGAAGTGAAAACTAATAGAATGGCAATGAGAAATACACAAACTCACAATTATAGTCAGATTTTAATACCACCTCTCAATAATTGAGAGAATAAGTAGACCGAAAATCAGTAAGTATATAAAAGATGTGAACAGCATAATCAACTGACTTGACCTGATTGATATTTATAGGACACTACATTCAACAAAAGCAGAACACACATTCTTCTGAAGTACATTATAGATCACAAAACAAGTCTCAATAAATTTAAAAGAATTCATATTCACACACCAAAATATGTCCTCATACTACTTGGGATTAAATAAGGTAAGATTGGAAAGATCTCTGGAAAATCCCCAAATGTGTAGAAATTAACTTCTGAATAACCCCTGGGATAAAGAAGAAATCAAAAGGGAAATTAGAAAACCATGTGAACAGAATGAAAATGGAAAGACAGTATCAGAATTTTGAAGATGTCACTAAAGCAGTACATAGGAGGAAAGTTATAGCAAGAAATGCCTATATCAGAAAAGATGAGTCTGGGGAAAATTATGTTACGTAAAATAAGCCAGACTAAGAAATACTGCATGTTCTTACCCATAACTGGCTGCTAGGAAGGAAGGAAGGGAAGGACAGAGGGAGGGAAAGAGGGAGGAAAGAAGGAATGAAGGAAAGAAAGAAAAGACCATAACAATATGTTGAACTTTCAGAAGGAGAGAATAAACCTAAGGATACTAGAGATGCCAGGGAGGGAGGGAGGGAGTTTGGGAAGTGATAGGTCAGGTAAAGGGCATAAAGAAATATCACGATTTGCAAGAATGAATATGCTAATAATAAATAATAAAAGTTTTAAAAATAAAAATAAAGTTAATTTTATTTCAGAAGGTATCCTGTGAGACTAGCATTTTAAAGAATAATCGTTTATATGTTTTTAAAGATTTGATAGAAAATGTGTATTCCAAATAAAATCATGTTCCACAGGGAAAAAAAAGAAAAGATGACATGTCTAAAATTAATGCTGTACACCTTAAGAAACTGGAAGAAGAGCAAATTGAACCCAAAGTAAGTAGAAGAAAGGAAATAAAGATTAGAGTAATAGTGGGTGAACTAGGAAACAGAAAAACAGTGGAGAAATTCAGTGACTCCAAGAGCTGGTTCTTTGGGAAAAATCAATAAAATTGATAAACCTCTAGTCAAACTAATCAAAAAAGAAGAGAGCAGACACAAATTAGCAATACCAGAAGTGAGACGTGGCATCATTACAGATTGTAAGGATTATAAGGGAATTATTATGCATAACGTTATGTTCATAAATTTTTTATTTTTTTACTTTTTATTATACATACATGTGGGGTACAACGTTGATTTTCAGTAGTTGTGTAGAATGTGTGCTGGTTATATCAGGATAGTTAGCTTATACATCGTTATAATACACAATCATTCTTTGTGTCCGTTGACCAATTCCTCATTAGCCCCCTCCTTCTCTTACTCCCCTCCCCTTTTCCACAAAAGTTCAACATATTACTGTGGTTGTTGTTTTTTTCTCTTTCTCTTTCTCTCTCTATTGTTCATTTGTTTTTTTATGGATTCAGCTCCCAGTTATTAGTGAGAACATGCAGTATTTCTCTTTCTGTACCTGGGTTGTTTCACTTAGAATAATTTTCTCCAGGCTCATCCATGTTGCTGCAAATGGTAGAATTTCATTCTTTTTTATGGCTGAGTAGTATTCCATTGTGTATATACACCACAATTTCCTTATCCAGTCATCCATCGATGGACATTTAGGTTGGTTCCATCACCTAGCTCTTGTAAGTAGAGCTGCAGTAAACATGGGAGTGCAGGTATCCCTTTGACCTGATGTTTTCTGATCCTTTGGATATATCTGCATGAGTGGGATTGTTGGATCACATGAAAGTTCTATCTGTAGTTGTTTAAGGAACTTCCATACTGTTCTCCATACAAGACAAGGATGCCCGTTCTCTCCACTTCTATTTAACATAGTACTGGAAATACACGCTAGAGCAGATAGACAAAAGAAAGAAAGGACATCCAAATAGGTAAAGAGGAAACCAAACTGTCCCTGTTTGCAGATGACATGATTCTATATATAGAAATCCCAAGAGACTCTACCAAAAACTCTTAGAGCTGATGAATGAATTCAGTAAGGTTGCAGATACAAAATCAACATAGAAAAATCAGTAGCATTTTTATACTCCAACAACAAACTAGAAGAAAAAGAGATCAAGAAAACAAGCCCATTTAGAATATGTTAATAAATTTGACAGCTTACATGAAATGGACAAATTCCATAAAACAAGGAGAATAAATTAAATAGCCTAATATCTGTAAGGGAATCAGATTTATAGTTTAAAACCTTCCAAAAGATAAAACTGCAGGTACAGATGGTTTCTTGTGAATTCTTCCAGACATCTGAGAAAGAAAGAACAACAATTCCAAACAAATTACAGAAATTGAAAAGGCATTTTATTGTATGAAGCCAGCATCATTCCTAATACCAAAACCAGACGGGAAACATTACAAAACAGAAAACTACAGACCAAAATCCCTCTTGAATATAGGTGCAAAAATTCTAAACAAAATTGTAGCAAATCATACACAACAATATATGCAAAGGATAATCATGACCAGGTGGTGTTTGTCCAAGGAATGCAGGGTTGATTTAACAGTAAAAAATTAATCAATGTAATTTACTATATTAACAGACTAAAAAAGGGAAACTATATGATCTCAGTAGATGCAGAAAGAAAACATTTGTCAAAATTCAACATTTCCTTGATTTTTTAAACTCAGCAAATTGGCATAAAGGGTAATTTTCTTAAACTGTTAAGAGGTGTCTATGAAAAAATAACAACTACCATCATACTTAATGATGAAAGACTAAATGCTTTTCTCTAACATTAGGAACAAGAGAAGGATATGTGCTCTGACCACTTCTGTTTCCACATTATACTGGAGGGTCTAGCCAGCAAAAAAGAAACAAAGAAAAAATAATATGTATAAAAAAGAAAAAGAAGTAAAAGGCATCCATATTAGAAATGAAGAAGTAAACTGTCTTCATTTACAGACAACATTGTCTATGTACAAAATATGATGGAGTCTATAAAAAAGCTACTAAAACTAACAGTTTTAACAAAGTTGTGAAATACAAGATCAATATTTAAGAATCTTTTTATTTCTATATACAGTCAATGAATGGGAATTGAATTTGTAAAAAATAGACCATTTTTAGTAACATCAATAAACAGGAAATTCTTAGAGATAAGTCTGACAAAAGATATATAATATCTATACAGTGACAATTATAAAATGCTGCTTAGAGAAATTAAACAAGAAATAAGCAGGAGTAGAAAGATAGTTTTGAGGGGAAGACTCAATATTGTTAAGATGTCATTTCTCCCCAAACTGGTCTATACATTCAGCACAATTCCAAAGTAAATCCCAGATAGATGGCTTTTTTTCACAGAAATTGACAAACTAATCCTAAAGTTCATACGGGACTGCAGAGGATCAAGAAAAGTCAAAAGGCTGTAGGAAAAGAAGAAAAAAGTGGTAGAGCTAACACTACCTGATTGCAAACTCAGTATAAATCTACAGGAATCAGGACAGGATGGTGTTTGCTTAATGGTAGACGAATAGATACATGGTATAAAATAGAGTCCAGACGTAGACCCACGCGTTTATGGACAATTGATTTTTGACAAATGTACGAAGACAGTTCTGTGGAGAAAGGACAGCTTTTTCAGCAGATAGTACTAGAACAATTGGATGTCCATATGCAAAAAACAAAAACTTCAAGCCACAACTCGCATCCTGTACAAAATGGATCAGAGGCCTAAATGTAAAACCTAAAACTATACAACTTCCAGAAGAGAAAATAGGGGGGAATCTTGCAACCTTGGAATAGGCAAAGATTACTTAATATGACACTAGAGTACAATCCACAAATGAAAAATTGATGTTTACTTTATCAAAATTAAAAACTGCCAAAATGATAGAAAATATATGCAAAAGGACTTTTATCTAGAATATGTAAAGTACTCTCAAAAGTCAGTCATAAGAAAACAAACAACTCAGTAGAAAAGTGAGCAAAAGACATGAACAGACACTTCACCAGAGAAGATGGCAAATAAGCACTTAAAAAGATGTTCAATATCACGAGTCATTAGGGAAACACAAATTAAAACTGCAAGGAGATGCCTCTTTGCACCTATTAGAGAGGCAAAATCAAATGAAAAAGACTGACCATACCAAGTATTGGTGAGAATGTGGAGGAACTGTAGTTTTTGTTGGGAATGTAAACGGTACCACTTTGACAATCTCTTAAATAAAAGTCAGACCCCTGTCACATGAGTGTCAGGTGTCACATGTTTGTCTTCACTAGACTATTCATTTGTCCACTCATAGGTGTTACCCCAGAAAAAAGAAAGCATGTGTCCTTACAGATATTTGTATTGTCTTTGTACAGGTAAAGAATGTTATCAGCTTCATTCTTTATAGTAAAAAACTAGAATACAATGCTAATGTCCACAGGAGAAAGGATAAATATATTGTGGTATAGCTATACGATGGCCTACTATATAGCATAAGAAAGGAATGAACTACTGATACATGCAACAGCATGGATTAATCTCAATTATGTGGAGTGAAAGAAACCACACATAAAATAGTATATACCCTAACAGTCCATTTATATAAAACTGAAAACACAAACTGTAGTGGTAGAAAGTAGGTCATGGAGGGATTGTGTGGTAGGGTGTTGGGAGGAAGGGATTAGAAAGGGGCACAAGAAATTTGGAAGGATGATAGGTACACTCTCTTGACTGTAATTATGTTTCCATGGGTCATGAAACAAAAGTGCAGTTTATTTCAGGTCAGTTATATCTCCATAAGCCTTTTTTTTTTTCCTTTTGTTTTTAAAGTATGATACAGGGGACTCTTGTAGATTAAAAGAGGCTTGAGAGATGTGGCAACCAAATGCAATGTTTGGACTTTGTATCCTGATTCCAACAAGCCAGCTATAAAAAGACATTCTATAGACAACTACAGAAATTGTACTATAGTCTGAGTACTCTGTTAGATAGTGCTGATTAATTATTGATAATTTTGTTAGACAAGACAATAGCATCAAACAAAAGTTTGTGTCTGTTACAGATGTGTAGAGAAGACTTTATGGGTAAAATTATATGATTCTTGTGATATGCTTTGAAATCCAACACAACACAACAAAGAGGGGGGTACAAATGAAAAGTATAGGTAAATACTGATGATTGAAGCTAGGCGATAGATACACAGGAATTCACTAAATTATTTTCTTTTCATTTGTGTATTTTCTAATGTCCCCTAAAATTTTTCTTTTATGTTTTTGTGATTTTTCTTTTTATATACTCATGTTATTTTATTTTATTTTGTTTTGTTTTTTTTGGTGGTGGGCCGATACAGGGATCTAAACCCATGACTTTGGTGTTACCAGCAACATGTTCTCACAAGTGAGCTAACCAGCCAGCTCCTATTGTCATGATAGAATCCATGGTCTTTCTTGTTTTAGTCCCACCTTACTCCTTCAGCCTCTGCCTCCTCTCACAGTTCAGGATCTGGTTGTATCTCGAGTGACCATCTTCCCTGATGTGCCTAGGATAGCCTCCATTTGTACCAGTTGTCCCAGTGCAATATTAACAGGGCCCTCTGACTCACAGAACATTATAATTTGAACGGTTAAATCCATGCTCATGTTCGTTGTACTGAACTGTCCTTTCCTCTACATACCTGTGCTTCACTCCTGTTTGTCTTCAGTAGACTATTCATTTGTCCAGAATCCCCCTTCCTAACCCTAGGCTTTTCCTTATCTGACTTTTTCCTGCTCAGTTTTCCAACTCTTAACTCAGGTATCATTTCCTTGAAGCCTTCCCCGACATTCCTCCTCTGCCCAGTCTCACCCACATTAGGTTCCCTCCTTTGTTCTGCCATACCACCCTGGGCATGCTCTGTTGCACATTGGATTAAAATGTGTTTACAGGTCTGTTTTCCAGTTTAGTTAGCTTTTCAAGGTTAGGGGTTCACTGTCCTTCATCTTTGGGTCATTGGTGTCTAGCAGTGCTAGCAATGTCTAGCAAAATGTTGGAGGTAATAGCTGATTTGGATCATCCAGCCTTAGAGATTCTCTGACTTAACCCTCCCAGATAAATGAGAATAATTCATCCCCAGAAAGATAAACGCACCTTCCTAAGATTACAGAGTGTACTGGTAGCAGAGCCAGAAGTAGAGCTCATGACCGCATCCCTTCTCTCACACTTGATGGTGTGATAAGCAATTTCAGGGATCATTGGAGATTTCCTTTTAATAAACAGAGCTTATACATCTAATACTGATTATCCCTACAGCAGAATAGGAAAGCTATTAGAGTAGTAGCAGTAGCTCTGGAGTGTACAAGAAGCAGACTTTGATAATGCTGTAATATTTCAAATGTTTTTTAAACAGGAAATGCAGTAGTGATTATACTACTTGACTTTTTCACTATATATACTTTTTATTCAACCAGAATGCTAAATCTATGGTACAGCTGCCAATTTTTCTATTTTTTTTTTCCTTTTTGTCTTTTTTCGTGTCTGGCAACGGATCGCAACCCTCAGTGTCGCGCCCGTACCGGAACGGGACCGGCAACGGGACCGCAACCCTCGGTGTTGCGCCCGCACCTCGCTCAGCCAGTGAGCGGGAACCAGTCTGTATGTGAGATCCAAACCCTCGGCGGGAGCGCCGCCACACTCCCAAGCAGCGCACTGTAGCAGTGCGCCACCGGGCCAGCCCCAATTTTTCTAATTTTTAATTGCTTATTTAGAATCCTCTAATATGATATGACATGGGGATAATGGCATGTGGGATAATAGGGACTTTATACATTTAATTATTTAAAAATAAAGGATATCATTCAGAGGTCTTATACTTAGTGTTGTTTGGTTGTTTTTTTGTTTTTTGTTTTGTAATTTTCATAGCGTCGTCTTGGAGATGCAGCCAAGAAAGCCATCAGTAAATTAACAACCAGAACAGTGAAAAAAGGCGATAAGGTACAGTAATGAAATAACTTTAGTGCTGTAAAAATAATAAACTAGTTTTGTTTTTGTTTGGTGGGAGAGAGTAAACCCTAATTGTGTCTCATTTGTTAGATTATTGTTTTTCTCCAAGTATACTACCTGATGCTTTGTTTTAAATACTTTTTCTTTGGAATCTTGTTCTTAGTATGCCTGCCATTTAATTTTAACTTTAACTTTCCTAGACTTTGAATGCTTTTGCCATTATAGTATCACCAGACTACTTACAGTTTTCTGGCTTGTTTTTCTATAGTTTTTTTCTGGTAAAACCTAGCCTGTGTTTTTGAATAATTCTAATGCGACAGTTTGTACATTAAATAGCGAGGAGATGTGCATTTTTTTCCTATACTCCTGTGACTTTGCTGCGTCCCTTTTGTGTTTTGTTTCTTCACCAGTTAAATGGAGAACTGAAGACCTACATTTCTAGGGAGTTTTGGTTAACAAGACGCTGTCTTCACAGTGGGTTAAGCAGTTTGAAAGAAGAGCACAGTCGTCAGGGTTGGGCCTGATGGTGAAGGGGAACCAAAACAGAGAGTCAGTGACAGGAGGCTATGGCTGAGACCTCTGACCGGAATTCCCCAGTCAGATCTCAAGCAGTGGTAGAGCCCTGATTCTCCACTATGAGGACAAAGTGTCATCTTAATGTTAGACTGTACACTCTATACATTCAAGGTTATCTAGTGTGAAAATAATTGCACCTTTAAAAGCATGAAGCCAAAACTGTCTCCTGACCCCCACCCAACTCTGATATTTCAGCAAAGAGCTCTGGAAGGATAATTTCTGATGATTCTCTATCTTCCCAAGTTTTGCCACTTTCTTGGACTTTACCTATTTTTATTCCCATTGCCTTGACACCACCAGATCTAGTTGCTCTTGACACAGCTCCAGAAGATGGAGACATTCTCACTAGACTTCATTACACACAAGAGAAAGAAAAAACGGGAAAAAATGACTTGCAGAAAATACAGGCAGCATCAAAAAGGCTGCACTGTAACCCCAGAGGAGTGGTAACCAGTATAAATGCTTTCTTGCCCTGGTGGCCTTCAGCTGCCACATTAATTTGAAATTTCCTGGAGCTGGTCTGACCTACCCATCTAACTTTGTTCCCCAGGCTAGCACAACACATCTTCTTAGTTTGTACCTCCTAGACCTGCCAGGAGCTGTCCACTGGGTTTCAGTCCAAGTGACAATGACTGAGCAAGTAGTCTCACCTTTCCTGGCATGTTCTGTTTTATGACAACTCAGGCAAAACCCCTCCTCAGCCCTGAGCAGGAAGGAAATCACTTAACCTGGTGACCAAGAACCTAGCTGAACCTTCCTGACTCTTGATAAAGACCCAGTATTGAGTTGAGCCAGTGACTTTTCTCTTTTCCGAAGTCTGTGACCAGATGCACAGCTCCCATACTTGGGATGAGTCTCTAGTTAGCAGTCTGCTGGGGCTCACCATCTTTTCTGCCTATACTTAGGTATGTGATTCAGTGAGCATCTTGATGAGGACCCAGATTGTGTAGGGTGTGCAGTGAACCTGTCAGATAAATTAGCAATGTAGTAGAAGTGGGGGGAGGAGGTATAATGAGGATCCAAGGGGATAGCTGATTTGAATCCTGAAAAAAATTAGAATTCTGACATGTTCTAAGATGTATCATAAACACAATTAGTATAGATTGTTACATAATTTTAAAAGAAAGTAGGTTGGCTTAGGTATAATACGGGTCAATATAGTTAAGCAAATGAATGAAATTATTTATAGATATTAAATTACTTTTAATAGCTTTAACTTTATAACCACTTGCTTACTGTAGTTGCCACAGGAAAATTCTTAGTTGAATCCTATCTCCTCCATTTATGTATTTTTACCATGTGACTTTTGTTTCTGTGCTTTTTGTTTTCAGGAAACAGACCCAGACTTTGATCATTGTGCAGTCTGCATAGAGAGCTATAAGCAGAATGATGTTGTCCGGATTCTCCCTTGCAAGTATGTCAGCTTTCTTTGTTTATAAAAGACTGATATTAATGTGCTTTGTATGTCTCACTTTCAGAATGGGTATCCCATTTGATTGTGAGAGTCACCTAACCCATAGCTTTTCCAACTGGCCAAGGCCCAGCTGCATATGGCCTGCAGCTGCGTATGGCCTGCAGCTGCATATGGCCTGCAGTGGGAGGCTGTACCCAGCAGTGAACAGTGCTGTCTCAGCAAGAACTCATTGCACAAACCTTTTCTAGTTATGAGAAAAGTATGTTGCACAACCTCCAGACACGTACATCATAACCTAAGAGTACCAGGGTCAAGAACTTTTATCCTGTGGATTTCAAAAGCAGCCCCTTGTTCTCCTCCTCCTTAAATCAGGGTTCACCTGGCTCTAGGCACCACAACTCTAGGGACTTGGGTTAAATCTTTTTCTGAACCTGGATTAGGAGAAGTGGGGAGGACTGATATTTGCTTTGTGCCTGCTCTGGGTCAGGTACTCTGCTCTGTGTAGATTATATTTACTGTCTCCTTGGATTCTCCCAACAGTCCTAAGAGGTAAATGTTTTTCTCCCCATTGTATGGTGAAGGATAATGAAGCCAATAGTAGATGCCAGGGTCATACAACTCAAAATTGTCAGAGCCAATATAAAGATCGGCCTTTAATGTCAGCACTTCTTACATAAGACCACTTCCTTCTCTCCAGGAGGAGAGTATCTACCTGTACTTTGGTGCCCTAAAAGAGCAAATTTTCTTATAAACATGTTGATTTCTATCATGGTCCTATCCCAAGCCAAAGAATGTGAAACATTAAGATATACAATTCTGAGAGACATTGGAAAAATATGAAATCACCTACTGAGAAGCCTAAAGGCTTTTCCTCTTCTTTCTCCCTTTTCTTCTTTAAAAGAGATCCACACAACTCCAGGCTTCTAATAATACGGAACATGTGAATGAATAAAACAGTCGTAAGTAGTTGTCTCCATGAGGCTACTGGTCTTATTTTTCTTATTCACAAAATAATCTATTTTGAGCCTAGGAAGATTTTTTTTTCTTTTTTTTAAATATCATAGAACTTAAGAAGAATTCTATATACTGAAATAGAAATCCAGGATTCTGGAAGTCAAATCATTCTAGTTTATATATAAAGGAAAATCTGTAAGACTAAAGGTAAGCTGTCCTGCAGAAAATTAAATTATTTAATGACCAGTTTTTGTTCATTTGTAGTCACTTATAATCTAAAAACGTGAGGCTAAAGGAAATACAGATACAAATGCAAATCCGGGAAAAATCAGTAGTATACATTATAAAGCATAATCAGCCATTGCCCACTTTGACACTGGAATGACCAGGAAGAAGCCAAGCCTTTCCCAATTCTCTTTCAGCTCAGGATCCCCAGAACCATCTGATACCTAAGAACAAAGGCCTCTGAAACTACTCATGGTTATTACTAAAATGGGAGTCTCTTCCTCAGAGGATCCTCATCCTCAAATAGATATTTCTAGGAAGCTTGCTCCCAGATTCTCTTGATCCCTCAAGCACTGGCTTTTTCAAAGTTTCATTCTGAGTTTCTCATTTTTCACTGGATTTAGTCCAGTGCTTTTCCTACATGACTGTGCGTCATTGAGGGGGCTTTCAGAAATACCCCAAGGAGAGCCTGGACACATTAATTTTACTAAGTTCCTGAGTGATTCTGATGCTGCAAGGCCATGCCCTCCATTGAGATCCTGAGCCTTGGTTGACCTTAACCGTTTTTGTGGCTTCACCTACCACTAGAGAAGTGGTTCTCAACCTTTGTGTTTGTGGTCTGCTTTTGAATATTATGACTTTTGGGAAACTTAATGGAATTTCCCTGCACACCGGGTTATGGCACTGTTCACTGAGTTGTCTTTCACCACTAGGCCCTCATTTGACTAGATGTGCTTGTTGCCCTGACTGTGTAGCAGTTCTCCACGTTGGCTGGTTTGTTACTCTTATGTCTCAAGACTCAACAAGTTGTACCTTTCTCTGAACTGTATTGCACAAGTGACTGGGCGAAACATTTCATCTCACTGAAATGCTAACAACAGTATGATTCACAGGTGTAGTGAAGGTTGACTTTACACAGTGAACATTTTGTGATGACCTTTGACCTAAAGCAAGGTTTCTCAGCCTTGGCACTGTTGACATTTGTGACCAGATAATTCTTTGTTTGGTGGGGGTACATTGCAGTGTATTTAGCAGTATCCTTGGCCTCTACCCACTAGATGTCAGTAGCACCCCCCTTCCCACACACACACAGTTGTCACAACCAAAATGTGTCTCCAGATGAGAACCACTGACCTAGAGGATGTCTGTGCACAATATTCATCCTTACGCCACAACTTCTTCAGGTCTCTTATTTCCAATGGATGCCTCTCAGGGACCTTGGCATCATCTCTTACCTTGTGTTGCTGCTTGCATTGTTCCCTCTGCCTAGGATAGCGCTCCCTTCCTCTTGTCTCTGTGGTCTTTGAAACTGGGCCTCCGTGCTGACTGCCACAGCCTCATCTCTCTCACGTTGCCAAGCAGCTCTGCTCCCTCACCACCCTCCCAAGGGACTCTGAACAGACTAGACAGAAAGACCGCAGCTAGGCCTTGAGCACTGCCCAGAGCTTTCTAGTGCCCTGCGTGGCTGTCCCCACAGCACTTCCAGGTGTTTTCTTTCTCCTTGCATACCTTAACTCACCCTTTATCCTGCACTCCCAGCAGCTAGCTTCACCACACCCTCCTGACCCCAGGCCTTCGGGCATGCTAGCCTCCACATCCACCCTTGTGCCTTCCTCAGGAACCTTGTCCTATCGATAATCTGCTGCCTCCAGTTTTTGTTCTGTCTCTATTCATCAGCATTTAATCATGCTCAAGCATTTCCTGTTCCAGTTTTTAAAACTCTCTTTCAACCCCGTTGCCTTCCCCATAACCACCCTACAGCCACTCCCCTTCACAGCAGCCTTTGGAAAGGATCTGCGCCCCTGCTGCCTCTTCACCTCAGGACCAGAAGAGGACAGCCTAGGTGCCTCGGTGTCTGTCCTTAATTGTGAACAAGCCTGCCTGGAGACCGAACTTTCTACCCGTAGATATTAAACCTCTCTTGGATTGCTGGCTTTTTGTCACATGATCTTTAATTTTTATCTTCTGTCGCATTAATTTATTGTGGCCAGATGGCAGTTGGCATTGCTTTGGGGGCCTCCTGCTTATGTCAGTTGATTACAGTTGATCATCCTTCGGATGTCAGCCAGCATGTCTCAGAAACTAGGAAACTGTCACCGTGTTTAGACCTCTTTTATTTAAAGGTTAGCCACAAAATCTTTTAGTAGTTAAAAATACTTTTTCAGACGCAGAATGCTGTAGCTTGGATGAACATGTTTAAGATGCCACTTTGGGAACTAAAATGGGTCAGTCAGCTAGCTGCTGGCTGGCTGGGGGGTGACTGTGATCCCCCCGCCTCAGAGTGTCTGCTGCCAGTCCCAGCTGGGGGGAAGAGTTCTTGTCTCTGACCTTTCATAATCCTGGATCCTTTTATATTTGCCAGGTTCTAACATGGCACCAAGAGGCTGCAGAGCTGTGAAAACAACCCATCTTCAATGTAGACTCCTCACCCCACCCCCAGCCGTTTCTCTGATCACTCTCTAGTTTATGGCATGTTTGGGAAGTAGGAAAGGGGGAGGGCACTGTATTTCAACATTATGGGGTTTCTTTTATGTTCTATATGTTTTGCATTCTGTATCCTAAAGTATTTCTTATAGGAATAAAGGATTTTTTTGTTGGTGGTCTGATATGCTTGTACTTTTCACAGTTCCCTCTTCTCAACACAGAACCTGCTTTCCATCCCAGTACACCATTCAGCCCTAAACCTCTCAGACCCTTTCCTGCTTTTATGTGGATTTTTATTATTAGAGTCTTTCATTGCAACAGTGGGAAGGGGCTTGTTTTCAAGGCCTGACTGGCCCAGATGCCACCTTCTGAGGTCTCGTGTGGGTGTTGGTGGGGTGCCTTCCAGCTGGTGAGGGGGCACCCTGTGCTGGGTGCACTGGGCCTAGGCGTGCTGCCAGAGTTCTGACCACTTATTTGGATGCTGGGTGAGGCGTTCATGTTGCTCTGCCTGATTGATAGTACCTTTGGTTTACACAGTCCTTGGTACTTCTCTGAGTATTCCCCATGCTGTTTTCCACGTACTGCTGCAGACAACCTCGGGAGGTAGACAAAGCCTACCTTCCCCGCTGCTCACTGCCCCCGCAGCCTTTCAGAGACAGCTGGGAGTCAGGAAGGTTGTTTGCTGGGGCTCTGACAGTTGTAGTAGCAGAAGAAAGGGAAAGGCCACGGAGAGTTTGGTGGCCTTTAGTAGAGTTGGGGAGACAGAAGCAAGAGGGTTAAGAGAACGGGTGACAGAAAGCAATGAGGGCAGGGCAGTTACTCACGAGGACACATTGGTGACAGGAGGGCAAGTGAGGGATTGTCAGGGCTGCTGGGTAAGGAGAACAGTTGCTCAGTTTTGTTTTCAGAAGTGAGGGATGTGCTGTGGGAATTCGAGACTGAGGATCTTGAGGCGGGTGCACAGAAGCTGGATGGATGGGGAACCTGGAAAGGTCGGAGGAAGCAGAGTTGGGGGGCGGGGGTGGTTGAGGGGGGTGGGGGGTGGGCGTAAGAAAGTGAGGGGGTGGATGGATAGCCAAAAGGAACATTTGTGTAAAAGAGAGAAAACATTTCAGTTTTTGAGTTAGCTAAGGCAGGAAGGTTTTCTAAATTTGTCCCTAGAGAACCAGTTAGTCTTTGTTATCTTTCATTATAGTACCCCACAGCATAGAGGAGAGATTGAAATTGTTTAGTAAAATGGGATAAAACTACAAGGAAGCAATTACTCAAGAACCCAACCTGCGAAAAATCTATTTATAATTTAAGGTTAAAGGAACCAGATAGGCAGAAAACACTCAATTCCTGCAGCTTTAAAAATTAAATACGGGGAGTATACATTATACCATTTTGTTCCTTCTGAATAACCAGTAATAGAAAAGAAAGGCTGGACAATAAGAAAAGGGAAAAGCAAAAACACTGGCCAGAGTAGGGAGCGCCAAAGCCAAACCAATGCTTACCCTGAGTTGCTGCTGCTTGCTTAAGCCAGGCTCTCTACCAACAGCGGCTGGAATCCAGCTGCCCCCACCCACCTGCACACCTCCCACTCCTGCACCAAGTTGGCCCTAGTCAGAAATCACATAACCCTCTCTTTTCTATCACCTGTCAGCCAGCCAAATCCCATGTCTGCCCTACACAGAGCTGACCTGGGGCACCCTCCCAGCCACCCTCACCCCCACCGAAAACTAACCAAACTCTCAGGTCCATAAGCCTCCCGGAAATGTATGCAAGTTATTAGGCAGCTGTACCCTTGTCACTTTTTAGGGGGAGATTCTATAATTTATATCAGGTCTAGAGGGGTCTGTTTCCCCCAAAAGGGTTAAGAAGCCTTGTTCTAGTTTTTGTTAGGCAATAGCCAACATTAGCACAGTTGACTATTGCTGGAAAATGAACACTGGCTTTGAGGACACCCCCTCAGGTTGAACCCTGCAGTAAGAAACCCTTCGTCTTACTCTTGGAGTGCTCGCATACGCAGATACAAGTAGCAAGAAGTGGATGTAGTGCCTTACGTCTTGTCTATGGACTGGTGGCTTGCCGCCCCTTAAACACCTGAAGGTTTAAATAAAAGCCTTCAGGGATGATGGTCTGGTTAATTGGATTATCTGCAAGTTTAGGATTAGATTGGTAAATTACATCTTCAAGATCTCTATTCTTTATCCCCAAAGAAATGGGTATAAGGCCATCACGTGGTTATGGGTGGGTAGTCATATATTGTTCAGGCTGAAGCTGTAAGTATGAATGTTTATTTAAAATATCAATTAAAGGGCCGGCCCAGTGGCGCACTCAGTAGAGTGCAGCGATTGGGAGTGCAGCGGCGCTCCGGCCAAGGGTTCGGATCCCATATAGAGACCGGTCCGCTCACTGGTTGAGCATGGTGCAGGCGCGACACCGAGGGTTGCGATCCCATTGCCGGTCGCGGTACGGGCGCGACACTGAGGGTTGCGATCCCGTTACCCGTCACGAAAAAAGACAAAAAGGAAAAAAATATATATATATATATCAATTAAGTGTGTTTTCTAGACCTTTTTAAAGTCAAAACTGCATTTTTAAACAGCTATAAATAACAACATTAAATTAAAAATTAACGAAGTTTTAAAGACATTCCGTGGTTCTATTTGGTATCTTTCTCAAAATTTCTTTTACCTTATTCCAAACTCAAATTATGATATTTCTTCCAAAGGTTTCCTAAGTGTCTATCCTACTGCCCACCCTTTCCCTCTTGGGCCAGGACTCTCGGGCTTTCATTGGGCCTCACTGCAGTTTCTCAAAGCTGCTATGCAGTAGTGCTTGAGCTTGAGGAATAATTTCTGCAGCTCCCTCAGTCTTTTCTCCTTTCCAAGAGGCACAAGTTCCTTTTCTAAGAATGCAAAACCCTCCTTATTATGACTTATTTCCAGTCAAAAAGATGGTGACTTTCTATTCTCCTGAATAAGGAAAAAAATCACCCATCTTCCCCCTTTCACATTTCAACTGAAAATCATCAGCAAAGTATTATTTGATTCTTAGGCACAGCTCACCCCTTAAAATAGTTTCAACTGCTCTGTAAGTTTTACAAACATTTAATGTACGTTGCTTAGAAGTTTTGTAAAAAATGCTTTTTATAACTTCAGAATTATTATATTTTAATTATATGGGTTTTTTTTGTTTTGTTTTGTTTTTTTGTCTTTTTCTGTGTCCGGCAACGGATCGCAACCCTCAGTGTTGCCCCCGTACCAGACCGGGGACCGGCAACGGGATCGCAACCCTCGGCGTTGCCACCGCACCTCGCTCAGCCAGTGAGCGGGAACCGGTCTGTATGTGGGATCCGAACCCTCGGGCGGGAGCGCCGCCGCGCTTCCCAAGCGGCGCACTTATCCAGTGCGCCACCGGGCCGGCCTAATTAACCGGACCGGGGACCGGCAACGGTATTGCAACCCTCGGTGCTGCTCCCGCGCCTCGCTCAGCCAGTGAGCGGGAACCGGTCTGCATGTGGGATCCGAACCCTCGGGCGGGAGCGCCGCCGCGCTTCCCAAGCGGCGCACTTATCCAGTGCGCCACCGGGCCGGCCTAATTATATGTTTTAAAATAACATTTTAAATAACATTTAAACATGGTTCCATGAAACTAATTAATTATTCAGAGAAGTCTTTTGATTTAACCCTTATTTACAATGTTTTTGAAATTCCATTTTCCTCTGTTAGCTCTTATAGAAAACAACTGATTAGTAAGATGCAATTATCTTCATTTTTAATAAATTTTCCAAGTTTCCTCAAGTCTTTTTTGGAATTCTGAGAATAAAAAGTCCAAACAGCCAAATCCTACTTATCAGTTCTCATTGCACAGTACTAATGATATATGAGATTGGGTTCAGGATATTTTCTGCAAGTTGTATATTAATAAATCCCCAATATTTGTTTCTTGGGACTTGCAAATATGTCCTAAAAAGGGGAAAAACAGACTAAACTAACTAAAAGTCCCATTTCTTCCCATTTTGGCCTAATAGTTCTTCAGTATATAATTTGTGACATAATTCTTCGTTATTTTATAGGCACGTTTTCCACAAATCCTGCGTGGACCCTTGGCTTAGTGAACATTGTACCTGTCCTATGTGCAAACTTAATATTTTGAAGGCCCTGGGAATTGTGGTATGTTTCCTACTTTGTTACTACTTTTATGTAGTATCATATCTAAGTGTAATATAATTTAGCACAGTTGGCATAATAGGAGGTATGGTTAAGTCTCACAAGAAAACACTGGCTTGCTCAGTCATATAACGTTTTTAGTCCAACAGTGACTTCTTTCCAGATTCCTTAAGAGTCTAACCCATCTCAGGGAACTCCTGGAAGAGAAGATAAGTAACTATACTAGTCCACTTTTAAAAGCGTGCTTCTGTTGGGTGGTGGGTGAAGAACCAACAGAGAGAGAAGGATGTGATTTTCCTTTATTCCAGTGTCTTAAAAAAAAAAAAAAAGTAGACTATAGACTTTAGACTCTGGTCCAATAATAATTTTTCTGCATTTTGTGTACTATAAAATTATGTCATCATTTATGTTCCTTCCTCTTAAGTTTACTTTGGTCTCCTGGGTGTCTAAGTTGCAAGCAGTGAAGATGGGCGGTGACCAAAGCCTTAGGAGAACCTTTAACAATCTGGCAAGGGCTTTAACCAGGTATGCCACATAGGTTAGCCATGGCAGGTGCTGGGTCAACACAGACTAACTGAGGAACTTGGGTCCTTCCTTTCCTTGCTTAAGAGAATTACGTATCCAGGGTTATGCGTTTTAAAGGAAAATAAAATACTTTCTGGCTTCAAAAAAGAGTGAATGAGTAATTTCCTTATGGAACAAAAGGTTTAGTTTGATCCAACATATGAACTCCTCATTTTGGCTTTGCAACCCAAAAAAGTCTTATTTTAAATATACTATCAAATCCCAATTTAAGTGCAGTGTAGTTGGGTATTAATACCCCATTTATCCTTTTCTCCAGAGATCATGTCAGTGATGTAGTTTAACAGGTTTGCTCAGTCTTGGCATTATTGACACTTCAAACTAGATAATTCCTTCTTATGAGGGCTGTCCTGTGCATTGGCGACTATTTAGTAGCATCCCTAGCCTCTACTACTAAATGCTAGTAGCATGATACCTCAGTCACAACAGTCAAAAATGTCTCCAGACATTGCCAAATGCCCCCTGGAGGCAAAGACCTCCATTTGAGACTAGTTTAGCATAGAGCATCTGCCATGATGCCCAGCACACAGAAGACACTTGGAAAGTATTAACACTTCTGTCATTGCTGCTAGCCTTTGTGTTTTGGTTTTTTTTAAGTCTATTCTTTTTTTTTTCAGTTTTGTGGGGATCTGAACACTTGATCTTGGTGTTAGCAGCACTGTGCTCTAACCAACCAAACTAACCAGCCAGCCAAGTCTGTTCTTTTAAGTGCTAATATTTCCCCCCCTCAGTTTCTAATGAAAATCCTTCTAAAATGTATCACAATCTACCATGGTTTCTTAAATATAATGAACATAAACTTCTTCTAACTGGGTGTCATTATAAGCATCAATTATTACACTGTGCTGTAATTTTTTTTTACAAGGGGCTTTGAAGTTATTTAAAACAATTCTATTGCCCAAGAAGCCATTGGTTCTAGATTTGGTTGGTTGTCACTTCTCACCATATAAACTTCTCAGCCTCTTTTCCCAACTCTGCTTATATGGTGTGTGCTACATGCTAACAGAACCAAAAAGTTGCTAGGGAAACGAAATATCCTTATTGTTAAATCAGGAGACTTTTATACCCACTTTTTAATTGTTAGACTTTGGCCCCAAGCTGCTCTATACCTCTCCTTTAGGTTTAGGTGCTTAGATTTTGAAACGTAGTTTCTTATAGTTTAGAAGTCTTTTCAACTTTGATCTGCTCTTGGTCATGTGCTTTACCTGTGTTTATGTTTTTAAATTTTTATTGAAATGTAATTGATTATACATATTTGTGGGCTGTATACTATGGGTGTTTGTGTACAATATGTGATGTTCAAATCATGATAATAAACATATCCATCATTGCAAAATGTAATTGTTTAAAGATAGAAGATTCTAAAATACCAACTACCAAATAAAGGGGGCATATTACAGAGAAGTTAATAGAATAAAAGGGGTATTTCATTTTACCTGCTATACTTCAACATTGACATTTAACATTAACCAAAAGGTAATACAGTTAATTGATTTTTAAATTGAATGTTTGTCAGTTTTATAATGATGATTATGACTCCTTCTGCCTGTGAGGCATGTCCACAAAACATTGTCATTTCTTGATAAAGATGCAGTGGCCAATTTTCTCAGTTCTGCAATGGATTTTTGTTTTCCTTTGCACCATTTTTGGGAGGAGATCAGATGTTCCTTTTGAAGACAAGCTGTTGGATGAGAGTTAGAAAGAGTAGATAGATGGGCAGAGAAATAAGAGAAAATAGCATGGAAAAATTTTGAAGTCTTCGTGATGGGGTATCAGCCATTTAGAGTTTTATGAAAGGATTTGTTATTCTTACAGTTATTTTTAATCTGCAAATATTTTGCAGCCAAATTTGCCATGTACTGAAAACGTAGCATTTGATATGGAAAGACTCACCAGAACCCAGGCAGTTAACCGAAGATCAGCCCTAGGTGACCTCACCAGTGACAACTCCCTCGGCCTTGAGCCTCTTCGAACTTCGGGCATATCACCTCTTCCCCAGGATGGGGAACTCACTCCTAGAACGGGAGAGATCAACATTGCAGTAACAAGTAAGTGGGGGCCTTTTGCCCAGACACAGGGCAGCGTTGCTGCTCGCGGTGGGCATGCGGTGACTTCAGGAGGAGAGCTGAGGTGATCTTCTCGGCCAACGACTTAGTCTGTAACTGGAAGAGTAACATGCACTTTTGTTAAAACAGATATTTGGAATGACAAAACTCTCTTTATAATAAAGAGCTTTGTTTATAATTAATAGGAATAGCTGCATTTGATGAGTGGATGTTCAGAGGTCTGTCTTAGTAGCTGTTTTATAAACCTTGAAATCTTTGTCTTGCAAACAGATGTTTTCAGGGGAGACCGAATGGGACACGGCCCATCAGCCGCGTTGCCGGTGTGTGGAGCGGTGCGGGCACAGGTGCTCTCCATCTCCCGGGCTACAGGCAACTCAGGAAAAAGCTAATTTGAACATAAAAATTCTCAACTGTAGGAACCGTTGAGATGGCCTGATGTTGCTCACTTGATTTTACACTTTTTTTTTTTTCCCCCAGTGGCTGGCTGGTAAGGGAATCTGAACCCTTGACCTGATTTTACACTTTTTATGGAAGTTTGGTCTCTTGGTTCTTGATTCTTTGGTATATTTGTACATGAGGTGGAAGAAAAGCCAAAGGATAATCTGCCTTAAGAAAATGGTCTGAGCTAGTTATGAATGTCATGATTGTTGAACTGCTGACAAGCAGAAAAGAACTGTACCGAGTGTTCTGATGGCAATGCCTACGGTGAGTGTGAGTGGGCTGACAACGTGTGTATGGGCGTTGTAGACATTCACCGTGACAGACAGCTCTTTTCTTCACTTCCATTCTTTACATGTTGTTTTCATCTAACAACCTTTCACTCATTGTCCTTGTCGCCACTCGTGCTGCCTTTTCCAGTATATGCTGTCGCTTGCCTAGAGCTTAAAGGCCTGAAGCTGACGGGACTCCGCTTAGCTCTGGGAGTCAGTAAAACGGGTAAAGCTATTAAGAAACATTTTTCCCTTTCACGCGTTAAGACTCATGTGGTCTGTTCAGTTGAAGTGTACATGTTTTTAACCAACCAGAAATTATTATTAGAAAATGATTTCCCAGTTCTTAGTCTATCATTTGTTTAAACTCAAAGAACCTTCGTTCAGTTATGGAATAAGTAAAACTATTCTTTGATATAGCTTGGCTCATTTCTTGCCATTTCCCAATGATTTGTTTTAATAACATTTCATAGTTTTTCTACTTTGGCATTTAGGTTTTATGGTCTGGATTTTAAGAAATTGATCTAGTAGCAATAAAGGAGACAAAGGTTGTTTATTAATAAGTTCTTATAGGTCCTTCATTGATCAGACATTTATTGAGCACCTACTACTACTACGTTGAATACTGACCCCATTATATTTCACGTAGAAATGTCCTCTCAAAGTTTTATGTTTTGGTGATTAAAAAATATCACTTCATGTACCAAATCAGTCACCTTTAGCAGAATTTACACATGATGTTAATAAGTCATGTGGTCAGACTAGACCAAAGCTATCCGTACTTTTCCCTCCAAAGCTCTGTAGCACCATAGCAACTACAATGCATTCAACCAGCACCCACTGTGTGCAAGGCACTGTGCTAAATAAGCACTGGGGAGGCAGAGGTGACCGAGGCCCCAGATACAGTGGGATCGCTGCGAAAATATTGGGCCCGTTGAGTATTATTGTGATGGTGTTTACTTCTTTTTGGTTACTAGCTTTTATAACTGAAGTGACATGCAAAAAAAAAGACATGCAAATACAGGATGGTATAACATAGACATAATTGAAGTTCTAAAAGTTATTCTGCTTATCATGTATAAAAGTTTCTAAGAAGAAAAAAAAAGAATGCTGTGTTAAGCTCCTTGATGTTGATGACTGCTCATCTCTTGATTTTTTTTAAATGCCAGTATACATTTTTCCTAACTTAAAATACATACAGATTAAAATGGTGGATTTTATATGGATTCTTGAATATACGTTATGTCAATGAAAAGCTTCAGTCTATTGTTGAGGAAATTTATAGCCCAGGAGACAGTGGCTGCACTGTTATCTAAAAAGAAAGTTTACTAAGCATTTTAGTAATGTAAACCAAGGTGGGCAGAGAAGTGCTCATAGAATGAACTCAGCATCCTGGAATCCCAAAGAGCAGTTATCTTAACCTTTTGAAGGTCACCATGTTTAAAATTTAATAGAAGTATAATAATATTTTTCTAGAAAAATGCCTATGTACACAATTTTGCATGTAGTTTTAGGATTCATGGAACCCAGATTAAGAAACACCCATGTTATACACAGCTTTAGTATAGAAAACATTTGGCATCTCAAGTGTAAATATGTCTTCTCCCTGCCTTATTACAGATATACAAGGCATTTTACTGTGTAACACTTTGTTAAACCAGCCCTAATTAGTGCATACTCTAAGAAATATTTTATAGTTAAAACTTTCCAGGAAGTCAGATTCATTCTCAGTTTGTTTTTGAGGTTCTCAGGAAACACTGTTTTTAAAATGTTACCTTGACAATACAGGTTCTGAAAAGTTAAGAGAAAGTATTAACTGACTTCCTGGATGTGTAAAGAGAGAAAGACAGAGAGAGCGCACACACACAAGACAGACTAGATAAAAACCCTTAGAGTTCTGTGTACCAGAGATTTTCAACTTTGGTGGGCCAAGTATCTTGTCAATTACCTACCCTTCCTACTTCTGCTGGACAAAATTAGAACAACTAGTGCTGCTTCCCAGCAGTGAGGTTGCAAGTGGTAGTACCTGTTTTCTTGAGACACCAGTGAGATGTCCTTTTTATGTAATTATCAGAAGTGAGCCCATGCATAAGAGAAAAGAATGCAGGCATGAATGCCCTGGAAGCCTAGCTTGCAGACTGCTTGGAGTAGCCAAAAGAACTTTGAGAACCCCCACTCCATATTTCTGAGCCTTTCTCTAAGACTGAGTGATAATAACCATGCAGAAATGACAAAATGAAGAAGGAAAGGTTATTAAGTATGGTTAGTCTATTTTATTGTAATTTAATTTTACAATGAAAAAATTCTATGTCCATGTGCAATTGATACACGCGTACATATTTTTACTGTACACTTTTTGGTGGCCACAGTTCTCACGTACCTCAGGACCTAAACTGGAATAAATGGTTGGGCCATGCTTTCCTTTCTCCCTTGCAGCTTTCACCAGTCCTTCCACTAACCTTCTCCAGTTAGTAGCTCTCTGGCAAACCACCTCCTGCTTCACTTCTTTGGGCCAGTCTTGGCTTACACCTCCGTTGAAGTCTGCTTCGTTGCATTTGAGGGAAATATTGACATCGATTTGACTTAAACCTTCTCCCCAGAGTGATTTCCTCCCTTTCCTTTGTCAACAGAAGAATGGTTTATTATTGCCAGTTTTGGCCTCCTCAGTGCTCTCACACTCTGCTACATGATCATCAGAGCCACAGCTAGCTTGAATGCTAATGAGTAAGTAACAAATTGTTTTTTTGGATTGCATGTGCCAGATGATCTGAAGAAAATATGTAGAGTAATTTTTATGAAAGTGGTGAGAATTGGCTTTCCACCAGCTTCATAGTGATCCTGATGGGATCATATCTTGCAAAATAATTTATTTCACAAACACGTATTTTCAGTCAGTAACACAGATTGGGAGTTCACCTTGTTCAATAACAACAGCTCACTTGAGAAAAGGTTTAGAGGTTTTCACTAGCTACAAGCTAAGAATGAATCGACAGTGTAATACAAATGCCAAGGGAACCAGTATAGTGTGTAAAGAATGTCAGTGTCTTCATCACTGGCAGAAATAGCCTCACTTTCCTTGTGTTCATCAGACTTTGAGTCTTATATATTTAGCTTTTGGTGGGACAGTGGCACCCTGGCCTTTAGTCAAGGAACAGTGGCTTGTGTGTTTAGCCTGCAGGAAAGAAATGATCACGAAGACCTGCTGTTTTCAAATATTAGGAAGCCTGTCAGGGGGAAGAGAAAATAAGTATAAATTATGTCTCCATAGGGCAAAATGAGGACCAAAGAGTAGGTTACAGGAAGGCAAGTTTCACTTCAGTAAAAGGAAGAACATCTGTCAGGCTAGTTAACGGTGGGATGGTTTACCCTGGGAAGTGCCCAGGACTAGGAATGCAGGCAGGAGCTGGATCTTACTTGTTGGGGCTGCTGTAGATGAGATGTTTTTAGAGGATGGAAAATTGAGCTAGATGACTGTTAAGGTCCATTTTGATCCACTCATTTTTCCAAGAGTAGCTTTCCATGTGGGTAAGATATAAAAAAAGTTTTTTCATTTCTGTTTGTCTTGTTTTAAATTTTGAGCATTTACTGTAGGATATTATTTAGTCCTTTCTGTAACCAGTATTCATGAAAACTAATTAGAGATGAAAGCACCTCTGGGCACTGCCCAGATTTGAGCCTGAATTGGTACCCGTGGAATTCATGTTCTTTCTACATTCGGTTACGACCTGACACTTGAAGTGATCAACCGTAACCAACAAGCTCATGCAGTTGATATAATTGACTGCCCACTGTCCAGCTGTAGCGGGAACAGTGAGCAAGAAACCTCCACCTCCAGTGACATGGTTTTATTATCTGTAACCTGATCCATCGGCTAGATCACGGTGCCCTGTGGCATCTGTTACCCATGACCTAGTGGGAGGGTCTCATGGTCAGTTGGCGTTCTCCGACTTCACATGAGCAGTCTGCCTCATCCGGCAGGTCAACAGGCAGCCACTTTTGTGGACACCACTCTTCCCTCAACATAGTGCAGTGCTACTTGCTCAGACTTTAGAGTCAGACACACCTGTATTTGACTCCCAGCTCCTTCATTTTTTAGTTATGAGACCTGGGCAGTTGTATTTATCTGGAGCTCATTTTAGTCATCCATAAAACAGCCGTAAATGGTAGGACTTCATCATAGTGTTGTTGTGAGAATTAGCATATAAAGTGCTTAGCACAGTGCCTGGTACATAATAAGTGCTCAATAAATGTTAGCCAAACCAGTTCTGCTGAGATTCTGTCAAATCTCTGTGAACAAGATGGCCATCTGCCTTTCTTATTTGTGGCAAATGAATTTAACCTCTTCCATGAAATAGGATACAGAACAAGAGCTCTGTGAGGGCCTGTGATTCAAACTTCAATTAGGAGGGAAATATTTATTTCACCGGCAACTGTCTCTTTTGCTTAACTCCCATGCTGACCCATCAGAGTAGATAAGAACATAAGCCCACTTAAAAATTTCACAAGTGAGCGATAACCAATACAGGCAACTAGTGACACTCTCTGGGCACTTTTAGAGAACTAAGTAATTTAATGGTCACCTGACTGCCACTCCATCTGCCCAATGCTCAGTTCATGCATCAGATATTTTAGAGAATGCTCAATAGACATGTTAGCTACTAAAAATCAGAGTACCTGGACCATAATATTTCAGTTCCATGTGTAAATGCCTGCATGACTCAAAATCTAAGTCATGGATCTTACATCCATGTCTTAGTCCAACCCTTTTCCCATTAGCCTTTGTAGAGGGTTAATACTGCAATTATTCATTTGAATATTATTTCTGTGCCTTCAGTCAAAATCACTTTGAAGGACAGTATTCATGATCCCATTGAGAGAGAGAGAGAGTGTGTGTGCGTGTGTGTATGTGTTTATACACACATATGGATGCATGAAAGGATGGCCACCAAAATATTAATGGTGATTATTTGAAGCTAGAATTGGGGGTGATGTTTTTCCTCCCTAATTTGTGCCTTTCTGTGTTAATTTTTTTTTAAACAATAAGCATGAATTAATATTTTTAAAGGCCATTTTTACCATGGGGGACAATAGAAAAGATATAGTCACTCTTACCCCAATGTCTCTTTCTCAAAAATGTTGATGAAAAATTTATATGTGATTTTATTCCAGAAAAAAGTTTATTTTAGCAAAATCTACAAAAATTATTCTTTCTTAATGAGTTCCTTGAAATCTAACTTATTTCTCTTTTTACTTTTATCTACCAAGAAACTTAAAGTGTAAATGAGATCCCTTTTTTCATTTTAATCACTAGTTTCATTTTCTGGGTAACTTTATCCATTTGTCAATAGTCATATATAAACAGATTCCATCTTTTGGCATTTTAGTGATTGTCTGAAAATTGATAGTGAACTTCACCTCTACACATATACCTACTAGAATAGTTTACGTTTCTGCCAGCATTACTAGTCACTGATCTTGTATGTTACGATTTCAGCAAGCCCTTGACCCAGTGTAGTCACTTGTGAAACCCTGTGGGCAAGATGAAGCAGTACAGCCAGGTGTAAGGACAGGCATGTGGAACGAGCCTGGTCCAGGCCTCCTCTGCAAGGGGTGGCTTGATGACTGCCCAGGGCATAGCCAGCTTGGGGTGAGGGTGCTCCATCCTGCCCTTCTTGTGCACCTACCAACAACTCGACACAGGCATGTGGAACGAGCCTGGTCCAGGCCTCCTCTGCAAGGGGTGGCTTGATGACTGCCCCGGGCATAGCCAGCTTGGGGTGAGGGTGCTCCATCCTGCCCTTCTTGTGCACCTACCAACAACTCGATGCTATTGGCTTAAGTCAGAAGTCAATCAAATGTCGATGTGTTTGAAGTCACTGCCCTTCCGTTAAGATGAAATGCTATTTATTTAAGAACTCAACTGTGACTAATTGTGCCTTACATTTTTTTTAACACTGCACACAAATCTGGTGACTTTTGAGACTTTGCAAATATAAATATGGTGGTTAGTCAGACAAAGAAGCACATAAATGCAAGGTAAATATATTTATGTATTATTTTCTCATACCTCTATTTCTTAGTACCTAGGTAAGCAAGGTTATTGAACTTCAATTCCCAAAAGAGGTTTTTTATTCTACTTCATTATTCATATAAACCGTGTGAAATCCCAACATTTACCAGTTTATATTTGTGTCACTCTATTTTTCCCTTAATATGAGAAAATAAATATTTTTTTATTGTTTTTATTTGAGGAATGAATATGTGGATGACGTAGGAGAGATTTTAAGTTGAATGGGAGGTTTGACTAGGTATCCTCTAAAGCCCTTTTCCAGTTCCTAAATTCTGATTCATAGAAATCATGCCCTAAGATTTGGAGAGAAGGGTAGCCCAGACATTCGAGTCAAAACAATTTTGGCAGGAGGAAATTAATCTGAAACAGTTAATGTGATTAAATAATTGGATCAAGCGTACCTATAGCATAATGTGTGATCGAGAAGTCCTAGCTTCTTACAGCAGGTCAGTGGGCTTTGATTGTCCCCACCAAATTTCCTGGTAAGCTGTCCTCCTCTTAGGTGCGACAGTAGAAATTGATAGACCAGATAAAAGGAACTGATGATCCTGTTGTGCTCTCCACTGAGTATTTCTGAATTATTCTGCTCAGGACTCTTTTTAAGAGGAATATTGACAGATTATTTTAAATAATCATCTTAATTTCACAAACATCTTAATTTAAAAGGGTCTGAAAATTTAATCATTTGATGTCTTAGGGATGGGTAGTTTGGAAGAAAGAGGACTGGGGTAGTGTGAGTTGTGTTTCCATATGTTTGAAGAACTCCTAAAGGTGAGAATATCTGCTGTTTATTGAAGTACAACGGAATGAACTGAGGCTCAGAGGGATCAGCCCAGGAGAAAGGGTGCAGGAGTTCAAACCCAACACTTGTGGTTCTGACTCTCTCCTTTCACTGCTGTGTCTGACTCCTCCAGAGAGCCATCTGACGACTCCACATAACATGCTTGAAAAGGACAGATTCGGTTTTCTAAAAATATGATTGCAAAAAGAGTATTGAAGGCAACGGGGACCTTGGACTGGATTTATGTGCTATCTTTGGCAGTGGTCATTTCTTTGCTTTTCAGAAGTACTTTAATGTATGGCTGCATTAGTTAATAATTTCTTACAAGGGCAGCAAAATAAAGGAAATCTTAGAATTTTGATTTGCCCCTAAAAAGTCCTTATATCTAACATTCAGCTTTTCTGTGGATTTTTTTAGACAACGTGTTATCTTAAATACGAACTACAATAAATAATAAAGTATAGAGCTTTACGTAAAGTTGTTGTGAACATCCTTCATACCAGAGCTTTTTCAAAAAAGTTGAACTACTCCCACTCCTGCATTTAGATACCATTTCCCAAGTGCTCACTAGGCACCAGGGCTTGTGTCAGGGAACAGGCTCACAAAGATGGAGCTCGCGGGGGCCTGGTCGGGGCCTGGGGGCCTGGCCAATCCCTGCAGGAGCTCAGGGCCGTGCACTTGCAGTGCATTTGCTGAAGTGACTGAGGAGAGAGGGAGTGTGCAAGTGCACTTACATATCGCCCACAGGGGAACGGCTGCTTTTGCCCTAAGGGAGTTGAAAAAGGCTTCTTGGAGGGAGTGACTCGGGAACCAGGCCAGGCATAATAAGGGCACAAAGTGAGGAAAAAGCAGAGTAGTTTCAAGGAATTGTGTGGTTTGATGTTCCCCCTGTAGGTGGTGGCAACAGCAGTAGACTGCAGAATTTGGACTTTATTCTCGTAAACTGTTGGTAATGTTTAAGGATTTTTCCCAGCAGAAAGATAATTCCTGGTGGTTGAGAAGGTGCTTTGAAGTGGTAAGGAGTGGAGACAGGAAGATAGGTTAGGTAAAAATACGGTGCTGAAGGAAGGAGGCAGGGTGGTGGCAAGGAGGTGAAACCAAGAGATGCTGGAGCATTATACGATACCAAAGAGTCAGTGGTGTGAGGCATGGATGGAAATGAACCCCACGGCACACGGAGGCCCACAGTGCCAGGGGCTACAGAGAAGGCAGTATGAACCGAGGGAGAGTGTGGGAAACTTTTCAAGACTTCAGGCACTTCATAGTACCTGGTAGAGGGACAGAAACACATATACACACACGCCCCCACAAAATCTGCAGAATTCCTGTAAGAAAGCCAGACATTCCTGGAAGTCGGTGCTCTTCAACTCTTATTTCAGAATAAGTAATTATATTCTTGTTTGAGGAGTGAAAGAGAAACATATTTTAAAGACAACAGCTGCAGATTCAACACACTCAGCATTTAGAACATGTATTTAAACCAGGAAAAGTGGTAAATTGTATGATCATTGTCCCTGGGTATTTAAACATGATGCTGTTAGCCTATACTTTTTCTTGCATTTCTTTTGGGAGCATTGAAGCACCCCTAAACTGACTGAGCCACTTGACTATAGATCTAAAACTGCTGATTTCAGGAAAATGCTAATGGCTTACTGGTTTACCAGAAGGGGTTGGGAAATAGTTAGGGACAGCCCCAGGCCACCCATCAGTTAGGATCACTTGTCTGTTATTTTAAAACATTGACAACTACCCTTTAACTAATTCATAACCTCTTTTTTCCTTTTATTCCCCAGGGTAGAATGGTTTTGAAGAAGGAAAAAACTGCTTTCTGACTGATTGCCTTGAAGGAAAAAAGAACCTATTTTTGTGCATCATTTACCAATCATGCCACACAAGCATTTATTTTTAGTACATTTTATTTTTTCATAAAATTGCTAATGCCAAAGCTTTGTATTAAGAGAAATAAATAATAAGATAAAAAGACTACGCTGTTGAGTATTATTCACTGATTTGTGTTTCAAACGCTGATTTGGAGATCCCATACTCAAATTTCATTTGTGCGTGTTTCAGAGACAAGAATGTGTTCATGACTCCCTACAAGAGGAACAGTGACACAGTTGCTGTTGCTATTTTGACATTGGCTTCTACTGTGCACAAATAAAATGCAGGAGTGGAGACAGCTGCATAGTAATGCCCCGTCAGGTACTCAGTTGAGTTACTTCGTTTTATTTTCTCCAAGGTGGCCATTCCCTCTCTGGTAATTTCTTGTTCCTCTGTTTGTGGTTGGTATGCCTCAACCAGAACTTCAGCTCCATGGCAGCAGGGACTTTTAACTATGTGGCTCCTCATCGTATCCCCCAGACCTAGTAGGTGCTTTGCCCATAGTAAGTGCTCAATAAATATTTGTGGGATGAAGGAATGAGTGTAAGAAAGATTTTTCAAAATATATGCTAATTAGTAATTATATCTTGCAAAGATATGTTTTACCTGGTTTGTACAGTATTCTTTTAATAACAGCAAATTTGAAAAAATTGAAAAAGCAAATTTGAGAGCAAATTTACATGTGTAAATGATATATTTTCACTTTATTGATGAGGAAAATGTTGAAATAGTTTGTTATATTGACTTGTATGGTTGAAGGATTATCAGAATTGGGAAATGTCTCCAGCAGCAATTTTTCAACCTACCTCAGCATACGTGAGAGATGAGAACATATGCCTGCTGATGACAGAGGCTTATTACATCAGTCATACTCAAATCAGGGCAGTGAAGGGTTTCTTCTATATTTTTTTTAATTGAAATATAATTCATACTGTGAGATTTACCCTACTGAAGTATACATTTCAATAGTTTTTAGTACATTCACAAGGTTGTGCAATTATCACTGTAACCAGGTGGGATATGGGGAGTGGGCTGGGGAGCTGCTGGCTGAACACCTGGGGGCATGTTGCAACTTATGGCCACCCAGATGGTGCTCTTTTCTCTCGTTATTGGCAGCAGGGAGAGAGCCAAATCCTAACAACGTCTGCTGGCAGTCAGTTGAAAGAGGAAGGAGAAGAGAGTAAAATAGAATAAAGCATTTTGTCAGAATTTTGGCTCCTCTGGTGCCTGACCCAGAATTCCCTTATCTTCTGGCTGGCTGGTCAGTCTTGTTACCGGGCAGGATATCCAGGTTCTTGATCCATGAAAGGAGAATCTTTCATGGAACTGGCAAAAGGAAAGGAAGAGGGAGACAGAGAAACAGACCATGATAGGGCTTTATTACCAAGCGAAAGTACACGCCAGAGTGCACAGGCATCTCTGCCAGAGAGAGACGCACACGCCCCTAACCTTTCTGTCTGTCCACCTGGAAACTCCTAAATGGCTAGCCTCTGCCACTCCTGTCCCACCTAGGGTGCAGGCTCTGGCTGATCCAGTCTGGACATTTATGAGCATCCTCCCTGGGGCATGTCCCTATTCTGTTCCTGCCTCATCACCACTATCTAATTCCAGAACATTTTATCACCCCAAAAAGAAACCTCATACCCATTAACAGTAACTACTCACCCCTGCCAGCCCTGGAAACCATGTATCTACTCTGTATCTCTATGGACTTGCCTATTATGGGTTATCATATAAATAGAATCATATAGTGTGTGGCCTTTTGTGTCTGGCTTCTTTCATTTGGCATAATGTGTTCAAAGTTCATCTGTGTTGTAGCATGTGTCAGTGCTTTATCCCCTTTTATATCTTAGTAATATTCCATGGTATGAATGTACCACATTTTGTTCATCCATTCATCCGCTGATGAACATTTGGGTTGTTTCCACCTTTTGGTTATTGTGAATGATGATGTGTTTGTGTACAAATTTTTGTGTGAACTTATCTTTTTATTTCTCTCAGGTATATTTATTTCTCTGGAGGTATATATTTATATCTCCAGGAGTGGAATTGATGGATCATATATGATAAAGGCTGTGTTTAACTTTTTAAGAAACTGAAAAAGTGTTCTCCAAAGCAACTTCACAATCTCACGTTCCCACCAACAACATATGCTGTTTCTCCACATCCTCCATAACACCGTGACTGTCTGCCTTTTTTATTATAGCCGTTCTAGTAGTAGTGAGGTGGTTATCTCATTGTGCTTTTAATATGCATTACCCTAATGACTAATGATGTTGAGCATCTTTTCATGTGCTTATTGGACATTTGTATATCTTCTATGGAGAAGTATCCATTTCAGTGCTTTGCCATTTTTAAATTGGGCTGTTCGTCTTTTTTGTTGAGTTGTAAGCATTCTTTATGTATTCCAGATACGAGGCCCTTGTCAGATAAATGATTTGCAAATATATTCTCCCATCCTACAAACTGTCTATTCAGTTTCTTGATAGTGTCTTTCAAAGCACAAGTTTAAAATTTTTTTTTTCCTTTTTGTCTTTTTTTGTGACCGGCAACGGATCGCAACCCTCAGTGTTGCGCCCGTGCCAGACCAGGACCGGCAACGGGATCACAACCCTCGGTGTTGCGCCCGCACCTCGCTCAGCCAGTGAGCGGCCGGTCTGTATGTGGGATCCGAACCCTCGGCGGGAGCGCCGCCGCGCTCCCAAGCGGCGCGCTGTAGCAGTGCGCCACCGGGCCGGCCCACAAGTTTAAAATTTTGATGAAGTCAAATTTGTCTGTTTTTTTCCTTTGGTTGCTTGTGCTTTAGGTGTCATATCTAGGAAATCCTAATTTAACATCACAAAGACTCCTAAGAGCTTTATAGTTTTAGCTCTTACATTTAGATTCTTGATCTGTTTTGAGTTGATATTTGTGTATGGTGTGAGGTAGGGATCCAATTTCATTCTTTTGTATGTGGACATTCTGTTTTCCTAGTACCATTTGTTAAAGAGACTCTTCTTTTCTTCATTAGATGGTATATTAGTCCATTTTTGTTGCTTATAACAAAAGACCTGCAACTGGGTGATTTATAAAGAAAACAAACTTTATCACTTACAGTTTCTGAGGCTGGGAAGTTCAAAGGCCATGTGGTGGTGGCGACAGTGACCCAGGGGCCTAACATTGCAAGATAGTGGAAGCAGAGAGAGAGAGAGAGAGAGAGAAGCAGACTCTCCTCTTTTAAAACCCTCAGAACCACACCCCTGGCCACCATCTTTAATCCATTCACTAGTGCATGGTCCTACAATCCAATCACCTCTTCAAGGCCCCACCTTTCAATTACCATAATAGGATTTACCACCCTCTTAACAGTCACAGTGGAGGCCAAGTTTCTAATACATAAAACTTGGGGGACACAATTCAAGCTTCAATTAGCTTTGGGGGGACATAATTCAATCCACTACAGATGGTCTTGGCACCCTTGCTGAAAATCAATTGAGTACAATATTTGAGTTTATTTTGGGACTCTCAATCTTATTCCTTTGGTCTATTTGTCTTAGCATCAGTGCCACATGGTACTGATTTCTGTTGCTTTGTAGTAAGTTTTGAAATTGGGAAGTGTGAGTTCTTCAACTTGGTTCTTTTTCAAGTTTGTTTTGGTTATTCAGGGTTCCTTGCATTTCTATATGAATTTTAGGATTAACTTCTCAATCTCTACAAAAAGTCCACCTATTTTGATAGGTTTTGCATTGAATATGTAGATTATTTTAGGTAGCATTACCATCTTAATAATATTAAATCTTCCAATCTATGAACTTGGGATGTCTTTCCATTTATTTATTTAATTTCTGTAGAAATATGATAGATTTTTGTACATTGATATTTTATTCTGCAACCTTGCTGAAATAGTTTATTAGTTCTAATCTTTTTTTAGTGTGTTCCTTAGGATTTTCTATATACAAAATCATGTCATTTGCAAATAAAGGTAGTTTTTCTTCTTTCTTTTCAATCTGTATGCCATTTTCTTTCTTTTTCTTGCTTAATTTTCCCTGGATGGAACTTCAGTTAGTAGATCGTTGAATAGAAGTGGTGCAAACAGACATGCATGTCCTGTTAGGATCTTGGGGGAAAAGCTTTGTTTATTACAATTGATTTTCATAGTTTAGATACCCTTTATCACGTTAAGAAAGTTTATCTCTGGGCTGGCCCGGTGGCGCACTCATTAGAGTTCGGTGCTTGGGAGCGCAGCTGCGCTCCCGCTGAGGGTTCAGATCCCATATAGAGACCAGTCCGCTCACTGGTTGAGCGCGGTGCGGGCGCGACACCGAGGGTTGCAATCCCGTTACCGGTCACGAAAAAAGACAAAAAGGAAAAAAAAAAGAAAGAAAGTTTATCTCTAGTTTCCCCTGTGATTTTTTTTCTTTGACCCATTGTTTATTTAGGAGAATGTTATTTAAATCCCATGTATTTGTAAATTTCCCAATTTCCTTCTGTTATAGATTGCCAATTTTACTGTAAATTCACTTATTGGTTGGGAAGCATACTTTGTACGATTTCAATCACTTTAAATCTATTGAGGCTTACTTTATAAGGTAACATACGTTTTATCCTGGAGAATGTTCCATGCACGCTTGACAAGAACATATATTCTGCTATTGTTGGGTGAGTGTTCTATAGTTGTCTATTAGATCTAGTTGGTTAGTAGTGTGGTTCAAATCTCTTCTTGTTGATCTTCTGTCTAGCTCTTTTGTTACTGAAAGTGGGTATTGACATCTTTAACTATTATTGTTGGACTGTGTATCTCTCCCTTTCATTCTGCCAGTTTTTGCTTCATGTATTTTGGGGCTCTGTTGTTAGGTGCATACAGGGTTGAAGAACTTTAAAAAGCTACACAGGTTATATTCATTAGGTCTCTATCCATTGAGATGACCAGTTCAGTGGCCCTCCTGATACTACCAGCCAACACAAAATGCAAGAGAATTCAGCTGAGTGTGTTTGACCTTATTATCCAGAATGGGCTCTGTTGTATTGACATCTTCCTCAATACACAGTTTTTCTCTTCTAGCAGTATTTTCATAAATCAACAGTAGAGTTCCTCCCCATCTAGTTTTATTAGTGGAAATCAAAGCAGTTTTACCCTTTCCTTCCCTTCCCATTTATGGTGAGTCATATAATTTTTCCCTCTTTAACAGTCATCAGGAGGGGCTGGACTACATCAGGAGATGTAGGACTTTTAATAGCAGTGTTACACTTTCTACTAATTTGATGTAATTTCACCCTTTTCACATTATTTCAACTTGTAGCATCAAGTAAGACTTTAAAAAAAAAAAAGAGTAATAGGGGCTGTTCAAGGCCAGATACAGAATTTTTACAAGAGCTAAGAAATGAAATTAGTGAATTAATAAGATGATTTGTCAACAGCCATTGAAATTTGAACCTGCTGTTCTGTGGCTTTGAGATTTAATTGACATCATTAAGTTTTCATGATTTAATTAATCATGGTCTCAGTAACCATAAAAGTGTGTATGCTGTGTATGTACATGCATGCATGTTATTTCTTAATAGGCATGACACTATCAATTCAGATTTATGAATGCAAGCAATATGTGAAGTTGGATAATTTCCTGTTTACTATTTTAAAAATTAGTAACCGAAGTTAATCTGGAACGGATGTGATATTTCAGAGTTTTAAACACTTCTTGGACAAATTTTTCTAATGTGTGAGGCATAGATTTTTTTTAACAACAAAAATGTTTTTCAAGAATATTTTATTTCGGGCCGGCCCGGTGGCGCACTCGGTAGAGTGTGGCGCTTGGGAGTGCGGCGGCGCTCCCGCCGAGGGTTCGGATCCCATATAGAGACCGGTCCGCTCACCGGTTGAGCGTGGTGCGGGCACAACACCGAGGGTTGCGATCCCGTTGCCGGTCGCGGTACGGGCGCAACACCGAGGGTTGCAATCCCGTTACCGGTCACGAAAAAAGACAAAAAGGAAAAAAAAAAAGAATATTTTATTTCAAGGAACCTTGGTGTTTACATAGACCAAAAGTTGGTAAGAATATAGTTGGTAGAGCCTCTACAGCAAAGCAGTTCACCTGATCCTAACCCATGATCTAAGGCAGCTATAGCTACTAAAGCCTGATGGAATTAAATCTAACTTCTCTTTGGCCAACTGGGTTGTAACATTAGACTTTTTAAATAGTTTAGAAAAGGTCCTGAAGGTTCCTTGACTTTTTATCTTCCAAAGTATTTGGTTATGCTAAGTTCCTTATCAAGACGGTTTAGAAATAGGACTTAATAGCAATAAACCGGTACAGGCGCAACACTGAGGGTTGCGATCTGTTGCCGGACACGAAAAAAGACAAAAAAAAAAAAAAAAATAGCAATAAATAGAACAAAGAATAAAGAATCCAAGTGAAATGGAAACTGCCTTCTAGATCTCTGCTATGAAGCTGGGCAGTAAGAAACTGTTCAATGTTGGTTGCTAACAGTCCCAGATCACTTGGGATGTGCCAGGCACCCTGCTGAGTTGTTTACATACATTAGAATTTTAATCTTTGCAACATCCCAGTGAATAGAAGGAATGGTTTTTTTTCCCATTTTACAACTGAAGAAACTGATGTTTAGAGAGGTTAAAGTAACTTGCCCAAGATCACTTACCTATTAAGTGGCAGTCAGAACTGAGACTCAGGCAGCCCAGAGTTGGTACTCCTACTTGCTACCCCCTGGCCCTGAGACAATTGGACCAGCATTTGCTAAGTTACACACGGTCATTGCCCTTAAGCAATTCAGAGTCTCAGGGAGAAAACAGGAGAAATGAATGGAAGGAAATATTTGAGGGCTAAGCTACACACACACCATTTATACACAACCCCCCCCATATATATATGTATGGGTATGTATGTATATGTGTGTGTGTGTGTGTCTAGATATATGGTGTATGTGTATGCATAATATATATACACATATATACATATATGCCATTTTTATAAAGTTAATGAGTAATCACAGTAATAATAGTTAAAACAGTGCTTTCTCTGTGCTAGGCACTCTTCTAAGCATTTTACATACATTAACTTAATCCTTGCAACATAATAATAATCCTATTATTAACCCTATTTACAGAGGAGGAAACGAGCTTGGAGAAATTCAGTAACTTCCCATGGTTACACTGCTAAAAAGTAGCTGAGGCTGGATTCCAGTGCAGTCAGTCTGGCTCCAGGCTCTGTGTTCTTACCCCCATTTTATTTCTGCTCTTAGAGAAGCTCATTAAGTGGCAAGGACAGGTTGAGGGTGCATCCTGCCCTGTGGACCCATGTGTGCAAAGCATGATGATGGGAAAGGCTGAGAAATGTGGTAGCCTTGGATTTAGGACATGAGCAGCATTGGTGGGAGAGGTGTCCTAGGGCCGGATGGTGATGTGTTACAGTGTGTGGGCTTTCCTGTGGTCAGAAGTGAGGAGGCTTGTGCATTTTGGAAAGAGTCAGTTGGATGCAGACTGACTCCAGAACTAAAATAATGGGGTCACTAAAGAAAGCAGGTAGAGGTGCTGGTTTAGGGCATTATAACCTAGGAACTGCCCTAACTAACAAGTCAGCAGGCAAGAAATAGGGTGAAGGCTGATATGGAGAAAATTCTAGAAACCCATAGGTAAGGAGACCTCTGAAGAATTCACTATGCACAGGAGAGTGAATTCAGTCAGTACAGTGGCATTGCATTTCTGTGCACTTAATGCCTATTCAGCAATACATGCTTGGAGAGAGAGGCTTCGAGATCCTGTTGGGAGAGTACTTTCTTTACAGTGGAGTTAAAAAAGCAGACAGGAATAACAGGAGCCGGGGTGGCAGCTGAGCCCAAGGTCGGCCTGAGGCTAAAAGATAAAGACAAACCCAAGTAATGAAAAGATGCCCAGGATGGCTGTGCTATACTGGTAACAGCCACCTTGCCAGCCTCTAGTGAGGCTTCCAGAAACTGGGAAGAAAGATAGTAAATCTGTAAAAACTGTCCAGTTCCTTTACTCTTGTTTTCTTTACCTTAAAGTTTTTCATAAAAGTTCCTTTTGAGTAAAATGTCAGTTGGTCTTGCCTAACCAAAGGCAAAGGGCAAAGGGGTTTTATCACCATGGGTCAGGAAATTGAGGCCCAACTGCTCTCTCCCTCAAGGCCACCCCACAGGCTTATGGTGCAGGGGCAGAAGTGGGGTGCTTGGCCAGAGGCAGCCCTGACCTGACCCCTCCCTCCAGGGTGCTTCTTTCTTCATGACCATACACCCCCCACACGACTAAGACAGGAACGGCCTAGACATGCGGACGATGAAGAGTCATTCTGAATTCAAAGACACAGATGATTTCTTTCTCTTTGGACTCAGAAAATTGAGTTTCCACCAGCAGCGTTTGGTCACATACTAATCATGACTGTAGTATAGGGGAGTTGCATCATTACGGGTTTGGGGTTAGTTTATAAAGGCAAAAAACAAAGTGTGGTCCAAATGACATTTGAAAAATTCCTCAGATGACAGTGAAATGCTGATGAGAAGTCTAGGGGAGCTGAAACATACAGAGGAACATCAGAGTCACGCATTCCTCTTGTCACCACAGAGCAGATGCTTCTGTGTGGAGTGACGGGTAGAATCACCCCCACGGAATATTCTCTAGCCATCTCTTTCCCCCTCTTTCTCTCTCACCATTTATTGTTGAGTGGGTTTGATTGCAGTGCAGCTCAGCCTCCCACGTTCTAAACAGGGCTTCAGGCTGGCACCCTCCTTCACCTGTAAGCGTGCGTGAGCAGCCCAGGACAGATGAGAGCATTTGCATTGGCAGCAGCAGCAGCAGCAGCATGTAGCATTTAGGTTCCTGTCAAGGCTGGGCACTAGCTAAGCTTTGGGTGAAGCAAACTGAATCTGCATTGTCCCTCCAGAGTACTTCACCTACGCAAACAGCTAAATTCCTTAAGCACACAAACCAACATCTCCTAGGAGCTTTATGTTGATTTGGTCTACACATTAGAATGTTCAGGCCCGCCACCCCAATGTGAGTCCTGGCCTGGCTCCTCCCTGCCTGGGTTAGTCGCTTCACCCGTCCCAGCCTCGGTTTTCTCACCAATGGAATGCAAGTTACTGTACCAACAAGACAGGGCTATGCAAACAAGAAAGATGATGTCTGTGAAAGTGCCTGGCATGTAGTGCCACTCAGTAACGTTTTGTTTTTTCCTTCCTTGTATGAAAAAATGAACTGATCCTTCACAGTCCTTCCTGGCATTATGATGGGAAAGCTTTGCTCAAGTGTTTTTCAGCCCAGGGAGGGCCCCACACCTCTTGAGGTTTTGCAGCTGGTCTCTGTTCAGTATTGGGGTCCATTGGGACCCACTGCCTCTCCCGTGTCCATCCAGCACATGCTGTGCTGGGATTGAGCACCCTCATCATCACGGAAGAACAAGATCTGGGTGATAACTTATTCGGCCCTCGGAAAGAACTCCTGGAAAGGCTCAGTCTTACCTTCAGTGACCATTCTTGTTTTTTATGAGGGAAGCTTTATGGGAAAAGTCTAATCAGTTATTACTTTCAATGGATGCAGCAACCATTAAGCCTAAGGCATAGTGATAAAACAAAGCTTTGCCATATGAGCAAATATATAAACCTGATCTGGAAACAGGGTCTGCAGTTAGGCTAGCAATGATACTGAGAGTGTAGGAGGAAAGGGTACTTGGAAGGGGGTAGGAGTCCCCTTTCGCAGAGCCAGGCACCATTACTCCTGTAGCCTCACTCACAGTGAATTCTTGATGATTCAGTACAGAGAATCCTTGAGCATTATTTAATTTCTATAAGTAAGAAGTCACAAGGTATAGATTTGTAGAGTACATTGTTACCATGATTATAGGAACGCAATGAGGCTTCCATAGTGAAAGTAATTCTTAAACTTTGTCAGATCCTTTAGTTATTTAGTTGGCCTATTGGAAATAGCACTGAGCACTGAAGACTTCTCTGTCTTTACTTGTATAATATTTTTTAAATATCCTAAAAAGAAAGAAGTGGTAGCAACATTAGACCTTTGTAAAAGCCTTGAGAAGTTCTTGAATTTTAGTGAAATTTTGATTGCTTTAAAAGAAGTATACCTAGTCATTTACTCTTGCCATTTCTTATGCAGCACAAGCTCTTAAATCAGTCAGTAGTATTGCAGCTAGGGAACTTAAATTACTTTTAAATATTTTTCACGGTTTAGTCATAGCTATAATCCAGGTTACTTACGTGTTCAGAGTATAAAACTGAAAGATAACTTGGCTTTGGGTTCAGATTTACCTGGATTCTAGTTCTATATGATTTTGAGTAAGTTATTTCATCTCTTGGGTCCTCATTTTTCCCATCTATGAAATAAGAATAACATATCTATCTTTCAGGGTTGTTGTAAAATTGTGTGTAAATATTAACCTTTTCCCTTCCATTCCTCTCACCTTATACTTAGAAATCATTTAAAATTATTTTTCTGAATAAGTAAAACATGCACAGGGTAAAAAAAAAAAAAATCAAAATAGTAAAAACGTTGAAAGGTGGAAAGTACTTCTTGCTCCTGCTCTGGCCCCAGCCTCCCAGGCCTTTCCCAGCCATCTCTGTTACCTGTGTCTTGTTATGTGCACTTCCAGAGAGATTTTTGCACATACACAACCATATTCTTTCACACACACCTTTGTAAGATAATTATTAGCATAATAGTCACAATGTCTTTCCCCAGCAAAATCTCTCCTACACATAGTCTTTTTTTTCTTTTTTTTTTTTTTTTCTTTTTCATGACCGGTAAGGGGATTGCAACCCTTGGTGTGGTGTCGCCCACACCGCGTTCAGCCAGTGAGCACACTGGCCATTCCCATATAGGATCCGAACCCGCGGCGGGAGCATCGCTACACTCCCAGCGCCGCACTCTCCCGAGTGCACCACGGGGCCGGCCCTACACATAGTCTTAAAAACAAGTTATCTATGGTCATTGACCTATTAATTTTCCATTGGCCCAAAGGAAAACAAACAAACAGAAAAAGAAATTTCTGAGGCTCTTCTGCCAAACAAAAAATTCCTACCTTATCCACAGAAGGGAGTTACAGATGACAGTGGAAATATGGTTACCCATAGCAACAAATTAGCATAGGGTGTTTTAAGAAAAAATATAACATCCCTGAAGAAAACATCACACCTTTGAAGTCTGGAAGTCTCAGAGAGGGACTTCACAAAAACTGTCACGAGACACTCTGATGATAACATTTGTAAACAGTTAAGACTTATGCTTTTGAGAATGTTTTCAGTCTTCATTTTAACCTTACAAGTTTCTCCTAAATGGCTTTACTGTACAGAATTCTGTTCCCTTTTTGCATCTTCATCAACAATTCCCTTAACTGTCTAAAATTATTTTCTTACTAAAACTTGCAATTTCAAAGCACAGATATGTTTTTATTTGCTATTTGCTAGAACTGAATCCAAAAGCAATAACTTAAAATTTGAGAATAAGAATATAAAATACAATAGATTTTCTAAAACAGAATATGTGGACCATATAATTTCTGTCCCAGTATGTGGAGATTTTTTTCATATTAGCGCACGTAGATCCGTCTGCCTCATTCTCTTTAGTATTGACAGATGCATTCTATATTGAGTCAGTCCTCGACTGATGGGCATTTCAGTTATTTAAAATCTTTATAATCTTTATTAAAGCCCTATACTCCCAAAACTGATGATAAACAGAAATAGCAAGTGGTAGTGAGTTTCTAGCTTCTTGATTTTTTCTTAGTGTCAAAGCCCTCTTTATTTCATGCTGCGATAGCTCTAAGTTAAAACTCTTTGGACACAAATTAGTGATCTCTAATTTGTATGTATACTATCCATCCTAATCAACTCAATTTTATGGATTATTTACTGGCATGATATGAAGAGACTGAAATAAACTATAAGTTGTGTCCATTGGCAGTTTATGGTATAATTGCAGAAGAAAGACATAAGACAGTCAGCAAATAGGATAACACACATAATGAAGTACTTATATTACTGTACAATTTTCTACTCTATTTTATTTTTCTTAGTTCCATTCATTAGTTTCAGGATTCTAAAGTCTAGAAGGGACTTTAAGCCACATTAAGCCATGATGTGACATTACCACTGCTTCTGGTAATGTCAGACTAGCTTGTCCAGCCATCCTTCCAAGAACAGCTAGCAACATGGAAAAAGTATTTTTTAAAAACATTCTATTTTTAGACATTGAAGAGCTATCAATGCAATAAGATTTGAGGAACCAAGATCCAAGAGAAAAGGGAAGCACAGAAATAGGAACCCAGGGGCCGGACTGTGGCTCACACGGGAGAGTGTGGTGCTGATAACACCAAGGCCACGGGTTCGGATCCCATATAGGGATGGCCGGTTCGCTCACTGGCTGAGCGTGGTGCTGACAACACCAAGCCAAGGGTTAAGATCCCCTTACTGGTCATCTTTTAAAATAAAAAAAGAAAAAAAGAAATAGGAACCCAGTGTTCAACACTGCTTTTCTCTTTGGGGTGTTTGCCAATTCATAAGCAGTAGCTGAGAAGTGACCAGAAAGTGGTGGCTGAAAGACTGAGAGATGAGGAAAGCAGTCTTACTGGACATCTGAGACAAAACTTGGAATTCAGGGACCACCAAGAAGAAGGACCCCTGATAAATACCCCAGCTTTGCATTGGTATCCCCAAAGATCTATACCCTGGAACTAAAGGTTGAACCAGAATTTACCTAGTGCTCTCAAGACCAAAAACCCAGATTCGAACCTACTAAATCTCAAATTATATTAAAGTGATATGCTCATACTCTGAAAGTGATATGTCACTTCAAGAGGCAGAAGGAAATCCTCTGTAGGAAGATACCACCCGCAGCAGCCTCAGATTATCTCTACATTTTTAACATACACTATGCAGCAATCCATCAAAACAAACAAACAAAAAAAAAAAAAACAGGCATACCAGAAGATAAGACCAAATGACCAAAAAGGAGAAAAAACAAAGAATAGAAGTGTATCAGCAAGAAATCCAAATATTGGAAATATCAGACATAGACTTTAAAATAACTAGTATGTTGAAGAAACTGATGACAAGATGGGTAATTTCAGCATATAACTGGAAATAACAAAGAATCAAATGAAAATGTGAATATTGAAAAGTATATTGAAAGTAAGATCCTAATGGAGTTCATCAATTTAAACATTGCTGAAGAGAGGGTTTGCGAGCTGGTATACAAGTCATGAGAAAATATCTGACCTGAAGCACAAAAAGAAAAAGAATAAAAATATTAAAAAGGGCATAAATGTCTTTAGATCATGATGGAAAAAAAATCTAATATACATGTAATTCAAGTCATAGAAGGAAAGGAAACGAGCAAATGAGATGAAATAAATATTTGAAGAGATAATGGCTGAGAATTTTCCAAAGCTGATAAAAGACATCAAACCACAGATTCAAGGAGTACTACAGACACTAAGCAGAGTAAATAAAGAGAACACCACACCAAGACATCATAGTAAAACTCAAAAAAGCAAAGAAAAACTTAAAAGCACTTAGAGAAAAAAAGATACATTCTTTTTTATCTCAATTATTTTTTAGATGAAATTCACATAACAAATTAACTAGTTAAAAGTGAACAATTCAGGGGGCCGGCCCGGTAGCAGTGCGCCGCTTGGGAAGCGCGGTGGCGCTCCCGCCAAGGGTTCGGATCCCACATACAGACCGGTTCCCGCTCACTGGCTGAGCGAGGCGCGGGAGCGACGCCGAGGGTTGCTGCGATCCCGTTGCCGGTCCCGGTCCGGTACGGGGGCAACACTAAGGGTTGCAATCCGTTGCCGGACACAGAAAAAGACAAAAAAAAAAAAAAAAAGTGAACAATTCAGTGCCATTTAATTTATTCACAATGATGTGTAACCATCTCTGTCCAGTTCCAAAATGCTTTTATCACCCCAAAAGGCAACACCCTGACCATTAGCACTTGTTCTCTGTTCCATCTCCCTCCCCCAGCCACTGGCAACTAGCAATTTGTGTTCTGTCTCCATGGATATACCTACTTACTCTGTGTATTTCATATAAGTGGAATCATACAAAATATGTGACCTTTTGTGTCTGACTTCTTTCACTCAGCATAATGTTTTCAAGTTTCACCCACTTTGTAGCATATATCAGTACCTCATTCTTTTATGGCTAAATAATAGTCCCTTGTACATGTGTGTATATCACAATTTGTTCATCTCCTCATCCATTGATGGACATTTGGGTTGTTTCCACCTTTTGGCTATTGTGAATAATACTGCTGTGAACATTGGTGTGCAAGAATGTTTGCATCCCTGCTTTCAGTTCTTTGGGGTATGTACCTAGTAGTGGAATTGCTGGGTTGTATGGTTCTGTTTAACTTTTTGAGGAACCACCAAACCAGCCAGTATTCCACACTGGCTGAAACGTTTTACATTCCCACCAGCAGTGTACAGGGGTTCCAATTTCTCCACATCCTCATCAACATTTGTTATTCCCCCCCGCCTTTTATCAGATATGTGATTTACAGATATTTTCTTCATTCTCTAAGTTGTCTATTCATTTTCTTGATAGTGTCTTTCAAAGCCTAATTTTTAATTTCGATGGAGTCCAATTTGTCTTTTTTTTTTTTTTTTTTTTTTTTTTTTTTTTTTTTGTCTTTTTTTGTGTCTGGCAACGGATCGCAACCCTCAGTGTTGTGCCCGTACGGTACCGGACCGGGACCGGCAACGGGATCGCAACCCTCGGCGTCGCTCCCGCACCTCGCTCAGCCAGTGAGCGGGAACCGGTCTGTATGTGGGATCCGAAACCTCGGCGGGAGCACCGCAGCGCTCCCAAGTGGCGCATTGTAGCAGTGCGCCACTGGGCTGGCCCGTGGTTTTTTTTTTTTTTTTTTTTTTGGTTCTTGTGCTTTAGGTGTCATATCTAAGAACCTCTGCCTAATTCAAGGTCACAAAAACTTCTAAGAGTTATAGGGTTTTAGTGCTTACATTTAGGTGCTTGATCCATTTTGAGTTAACATTTGTATGTGGTGTGATGTAGGGATTCAACTTCATTCTTTTGCATGTAGATATCCAGTTTTCCCAGTACAGTTTGTTGAAGAGATGATTATTTCCCCCATTGAATGGTCTTGAAACCCTTGTTGAAAATAAGTTGGCCATGGATATATGAGTTCATTTCTGGACTCTCAGTTTCATTCCATTACTGTCTATCTTTATGTCAGTGCCACACTGTCTTGATTACTATAATTTTGTAGTAGTTTTGGAATTGGTAAGTGTGAGTTCTCCAGCTTTGTTTTTCCTTTTTCAGTATGAGATACATTACTTTTAAAGTAGTAACAGAAGACCGAGAGTTGGTTCTTGACATAAATGATGGAGACCAGAAAACAATGGAGTGATGTGTTGAGAGGGGGTCAAAGGGAGGGGATGGCAACCTAAATACCTGGGGGGAGGGAAATCCATCAAAAATAAAGAGGAAATAAGACATTATCCAACAAATGGAAATACTAAGAGGGAGTCCTTCAGGCAGAAGGAAAATGATTCCAGATGGAAACATGGAGATGCAGGAAGAATAAAGCACAACAGAAAGGGCAAATATGTGGGTAAATCCACATGATGATTAATGTATCAAACACTAATAATAATGTCTTGTAGAGATCACTTTACGTCAATTGCACAAAAGATGAGAGGGGATAAATGAAATGAAAGTGCTCTAAGATACTTGCATTGTCCAGGAATAAGTAAAGATACTAATTTAAATTAGACTTTAACAAATCAAAGATACATGTTTTAATCCAAGTAACAACTAAAAAAAAAAAAATAGTAAAATCTCTAGGCTAGCATAGCCACTAAAAGAATAGTAAAATAACATATAATAAACTAATAGAAGAAAAACTGGAATAATAGTCACTCAAGAGAAGAAAAATAAAAAGAGAAAGTAACATAAAACAAGTGGGACAAATAGAAAATAAGTAATAAAATTATAGATTTAAAATCCAATATGACAGTAATAAATATAAATGGATGATTAAATACTCAAAGATAGACTAGATTTAAAATTTATACATACACATATGTATATGTGACATATCTTTAATATACGGAAACGGGCCGGCCCGGTGACGCACTTGGTAGAGTGAGGCACTTGGGAGCGCGGCGGCGCTCCCGCCAAGGGTTCGGATCCCATATAGAGACCAGTCCGCTCACTGGTTGAGCGCGGTGCAGGTGCAACACCGAGGGTTGCGATCCCGTTGCCGGTCGCGGTACGGGTGCGACACCGAGGGTTGCAATCCCGTTACTGGTCACGAAAAAAAGACAAAAAGGAAAAAAATTATATATAGGGAAACAGGAATGTTGAAAGTAAAATGATAGAAAAATATATTCCATGTAAATGCTAACCAAAAGAAAATTGCTCTTGTGTAAATATCAGACAAAACATGCTTTAAGATAAAGACATTTCATAATGGGGCCGGCCCGGTGGCGCACTGGATAGTGTGCCGCTTGGGAAGCGCGGTGGCGCTCCCGCCCAAGGGTTCGGATCCCACGTACAGACCGGTTCCCGCTCACTGGCTGAGCGAGGCGCGGGAGCAACGCCGAGGTTTGCAATCCCGTTGCCGGTCCCCGGTCCGGTGCGGGGGCAACACTGAGGGTTGCAATCCGTTGCCGGTCACGGAAAAAAGACAAAAGACAAAAAAAAAAAAGACATTTCATAATGATGAAAGGTTTAATCCCTCATGAAGAAAACAGTTCTAAATTTGTGTATCTAATATGTCCTCAAAATGCATGAAGCAAAAAATTGATGGATCTTAAAGGAGCAATAGACAACTTCACATTATAGAGGGAAATTTAAACACACCTTTTGATAACAAGCAGACACATACTCATCAAGGACCTAGAAGATTTGAACATCACAATTAACAGACAAGATGTAATTGACTCATCAATTATATAGCACTCATCAACTACATGATATACGAGGGTCCTTCAAAAAGTTCATGAAAAAATAGAATTTAAAGGTAATACATATCTTTCCATGAACTTTTTGAAGTACCCTCAGACATTTTTTTCAAGTACATTTATAGATTTTCATGAAGTACCCTCATATATTATTATAGATCACTTACCAAAATAGACTATATGTTGGGTTGCCACAGTTTGAATATATTTGCCCCTCCAAAACTCATGATGAAATTAGATTCCCAGTGTGGCAATTGGGAGGTGAGGCCTAGTGGTAGGTGTTTGAGTCATGGGGGCAGATCCTTCATGAATAGATTAGTGCCCTCCCTCAGGCTGAGTGAGTTCTTGCTATATTATTCCTTGAGATCTGGTTGTTAAAAAGAGCCTGGCACCTCCCTTCCCTCTCTGTTGCTTCTCCTCTTGCCACGTGATCTCTTTGCACACACTGGCTCCCCTTCAATTTTCCACCATGAGCAGCCTGAGGCCCTCGTCAGATGCAGTTGCCCAGTCATGGACTTCCCAGCCTATAGAATCAGAGCCAAGTAAACCTCTTTTCTTTATAAATTACCCAGTGTGAGGTATTCCGTTATAGCAACACAAAACAGACTAATACATGGGCAATAAAGCAAATTTCAACAAATACATAACGATTGAAATCATACAGGGTATGTTTTCTGACCAGTGGAATTAAGTTATAAATCAGCAACCAAAGGATAATTAGAATGAGTCCCAAATGTTTGGAATTAAGTGGTATACTTCTTTAAAAACCTATGGGTCAAAGAAGAAATTGCAGAGCAAATTATAAAAAATGTTTAATTGAATGCTGATAAAAGTATGACACACCAGAAGTTGTTTGATGCAGCTAAAACCATGTTAGAGGGAAATTTGTGACTTTAAATGCAGAAAGTCTAGAAACCAGCATTCTAAGTATTTCTTCAAAGAACAGAAAATTAGATCAAATGAATGAAATAAAGACCATAAATTAATTCAATGGAAAACAAATATACAATAGAAAAAAATCAACCAAGCACAATGCTGTTTCTTTAAAAAGACTAATAAAATTAACAAACCTCTGCCAATCAAGAAAGAAGACCCTAGTGACCACTACCAAGAATGAAAAAGGGACGGGCCGGCCCGGTGGCGCACTGCTACAGTGCGCCGCTTGGGAAGCGCGGCGGCGCTCCCGCCCGAGGGTTCGGATCCCACGTACAGACCGGTTCCCGCTCGCTGGCTGAGCGAGGCGCGGGAGCAACACCGAGGGTTGCAATCCCGTTGCCGGTCCCCGGTCCGGTACGGGGGCAACACTGAGGGTTGCAATCCGTTGCCGGACATGGAAAAAGACAAAAGACAAAAAAAAAAAAAAAGAATGAAAAAGGGGACATCACTACAAAGCTTATATATGTTAAAAATAATAATAATATAGTACATAGAAACAGAAAATAGAATAGTGGTTACAAGGAGTTGTAGGGAGGGGAAAAGGGGAGTTGTTTAATGAGTATAGAATTTCAGATTTGCAAGATGAGAAAGTTCTGGAGATCTGCTTCACAGCAGTACAAATAGAACTACTGAACTGTATACTTAAAAATGGTTAAGGTGGAAAATTTTATGTTAAGTGTTTTTTACCACAACAAAATAATAATAAAAAGATGTTATGACAACTTTAAATTCTGAAAATTAAATGAACTTGACAAATTTCTTGAAAAATACAAAGTAGCAAAATTGATATGAGAAGAAATAGGAAATCTGAATTCTCCTACACATAGGCAATAAATTGAATTCATAGTTTAAAATCTTCCCTCAGAGTAAAACTCTAGGCCTAGAGGGTGTCGGTAACACCAGTCTTACACAAATTTGTCCAAAAAGCAGAAAAAAAAGGAAAACTTCCCAAGTCCTTCTATGAGACCTGCACAGCATTAATACCAAGTTAATACAAGAACATTACAAGAAAGGAAATTGCAGGTTTCTTTCTTTTATGAATATAGATGCAAATATTTTAAACAAAATATTAGCTAAATGAATATGACAGTATATAAACAGGAAAAACATTACAACCAGGTTGGATTTATTTAAAAATAAAAGGTTGAAAATCAGTGCAGTTGAGCACAAACAGAATAAAAGTGGAAAGTTCTGTTTTTATCTTGATACAGAAGAAGCTTTTGCTAAAATTCAACACCCATTCCTGGTTCTAAAAGAAAAGAATTTTTAGCAAACTAGGAAAAAATAAAAATGGTGAAATACTGAAAACTTTTTCCCTAAGATTGTAAATAAGGATACCTGCTGTGACTATCTCTTTCAATGTTGTATTGGCAGTGTTAGCTATTAAGATAAGGCAAGAAAAAGAAATAAAAGGTACACGGATTACAAAGGAAGAAATAAAACTGTCACTATTCATAGACAACATAGTGATATATGTAGAAAATCCAATGTATTCTACAAATCAGCTCTTAAGATGAATAAGTAAATGTAGGAGGGTCAATTGTATTTTTATATACTAAAGATAAGTAATTAAAAATGAAATTTTCAAAAAGATACCATTTACAAAAGCATCAGATAAACATCATATATAATAATATATATTATTATTATGAGTAATATATCTAAGAGAAGATGTGCAAGCCTTCTACACAGAAAACTATTATGTATTATCGAGAGAAATTAAAGATGACCTAAATAAATAAGTACAACAGGTTGATAGATAAGAAGACTCAGTATTGTTTTTTTTAATTAAACATTTAAAATTTTTGATTAAAAGGTGTTACATAAATTAAAATTAGTTTCATTAGTCATTATTGTTAATTGCCTTCATTAATGAGAAATCTATATATCTGGAGGGGCAGTGGCATCTCAAATTCCCATGCCTAAATTGGTGCTCCCAAAGTTAGACTTCGTAAAGCTTCGATTTGAACTTAATCAGACATGATTAAGATAAACACTTTAGAATATTGAAAGAAAAGCTATGCACATTTTCCTACGAGATAAATTAAAATAATATCACTATTAAAGCTCTATTAATTCTCTGAAAATTAATCTGAAAACAATAAATTGGACACAAACTCTATTTCTATACAGTCACTTTTAAACATTTTAGTGGAATTTTTATTTTCACAATTTATACACGTTAACATATACTCTGAACACTTTATGATCCAGCATTTTATGGATTCAGCATTATCCCCAGTTATAGTTGCTGTCACATTGGTGTTATTCCCACAGAGATTTCTTTCATTTTTTTAAAATTTTATTTTACTTCTCAATATACATTGTAGTTGATTCTCATGCCCCTTTACCCGTTCCTGCCCACCCTCTCCCCTGCCCCCCACATCGTATCTGTTCACTTGACTTAAAAAGTTCAAGGAATTTTTATGGTTGTTGTATAGAAGACTCAGTATTGTAAAGGTGTTAGTTCTCCCCCAAATAGACCTATAGATTCACTACTTCAATCAGATTCTAATGAGTGTGTGTGTGTGTGCGCGCGCACACACACATGCACATGTGGGTGGAACTTGACAAACTAATTCTAGAACTTATATGGAAATGAAAAGGGCCACGACAACAAGACAGTTATGAAGAATAATAAAGCAGAAGGGCTTACAGAACTGGAAATTAAGACTCTGATAAAGCCACAGTAATTAAGACAGTAAGGATTGATGCAAGGATGGACAAATAGCTTAATAGGACAGAATATAGTTCTGAGACAACCACACATTCATGGACACTTGTTTCATGACAAAGGTGCACTGCACAGCAGCGGGGAGAAGGATAGTCTTTTCAAGACGGTGCTGGTCAATTGAACACAGTAAATGAATCCTAATTCCTACTTCACAGCATACTAAAAAATTAACTTGATGCTCATGGACCTAAATGCAAAAGATAAAACAACGAAGTTTCTAAAAGATAAAATAGAATATCTTTAAAACCTTGAGATAGGCAAAGATTTCTCAAAAAAGCACTAACCATAAAATAAAAATTAGGTAAATTGAGCCACACTAAAAATAATGAATTCTGTTCATCAAAATACACTGTTTTGTTTTGGGTTTTTTTTCCTTCTTGTCTTTTTTCGTGACCGGCAACGGATCGCAACCCTCAGTGTCACGCCCGTACCGGACCGGGACCGGCAACGGGATCGCAACCCTCGGTGTTGCACCTGCACCTCGCTCAGCCAGTGAGCGGGAACCGGTCTGTATGTGGGATCCGAACCCTCGGCGGGAGCACCGCTGCGCTCCCAAGCAGCGCACTGTAGCAGTGCGCCACCGGGCCGGCCCAAAATACACTGTTTTGGAAGAAGATACCTACAATACTTATAACTCACAAAGGACTCATATTCTGAATAAAGAAGAAAAAGACTGACGACATGATGAGAAAATGAGCAAGAGAAGTAAGTGGATATTTCTGGATGAACCAGATGTACAAATAGCCTAAAACACATATGAAAACTTTTAATCCTTTTTAGTCATCAGGGCAATGTAAATTAAAACCACAATGAAATACTACTAAATACCCAGAAGAAGTGCTAAAATGAAAAATACAGAAAATCTCAAGTATTCGCACAGAAAAAGAGCAATTGAAATTCTTGTTTACTAATAGGAGTAAAAATTAGTACAGCCACTTTGGAAAACTTCCAGTGTCTGCTGAAACCAACATATACCTACCCCGAGACCTAGCAATTCCACTCCTAGGCATGACCCAAGAGAATGGCATGTGCCTGTGTACAAAAGATATACACAAGAATACTCCTAATAGCAATATTCATAACAGCCCCGAATGGAAAGAATGCAAATGTCCATCAGTGAAAGATTAGACGAATAAATCATATTGTGTGGCAGTCATACGAGGGAATGTCATGTAACAGTAAAAATGAACAAACTGCTGCTATATTCAATGTCACGAATGAATGTCACAAGATAATGTTGTCCAAAACAGTCTAGACATAAAAGATAATATGCTCTGTTTTCATTTATGTTAAATTAAAAAATAGACAAAGCTAAACTGTGTGTGAGAAGTCTGGATTGTGGTTTCCTCTGGGGAAGAAGAGAGGACATAGTGATTGGGGGTCACTTGAGGGATTTGTAGGGTGCTGGTAATGTTCTATCGCTTGATCCAGTGATGATTTCATGGGGTTTTCTCTTTATGGAAATTCATTGAGCTATATAGTTATGATTTGTGCACATATCTGTATATAGGTTATAACTCAATTAAGACTTTACTTAATAACATTATATAGCTAATAACAAAAAAATAATAATAGTTGATCAGTAAATAGGGTGTGTTTCCAGAGATCAAAAAACATGTTGTGCAATCACTGATCAAGATGGCGGAGTAGACAGTCCCCAGCGTCACTCTCTCTCACAAATCAACCAATTTACAACTATAAAAGTGTAACATCAGCCAAGCTGGGGCCGCTGGAGCTCAGGGGAAGAGGAGGAGAGAGGCCGCTGGAGCTCAGGGGAAGAGGAGGAGAGACCTACAGAGCTAATGAAGGCAGGAGAAGCCACAATGAGAGAAACTGCTCTGAGCATTTCGGGCTGCAGCCGCTTTAAGGCTGGAGCACATGGAGCAGGAGCCGGCAGAAGCCGCAGCTGCCCTTTAGACGGGGTTACTTGGAGGTGGCAGGGGAGAAGAGGGCCTTGGTGGCCCCCAGGACAGCAAGACCACTAACAGGGTTCCCGTGGACCCACGCAGCTGTGAGGAGCCACAATAGCTGAAAAAGGGGAGCCACTCAGAGGCCGGTGAGTCATCACAAGGGACCAGCACAGGGCCCGTCCCATGGGAAGTGTTTGCAGCATGGGCGGTGGGCGAGATGAGAACACCGGGAGAACACTGTGACACAGCAAGGACAGCCAATCCGCACCCAATCAGCACAGGACCACTCAGAGGAGACTAGTCAGGAATGCAGAATTGCGTGGGGTGCAGTTTGATGAAAAAAAAAAACAGGCCCAGATCAGAGTTTCTATACAACCCAGGTGCACTGAGTATCTGGAGAGCTGGAAGTACCTATAAGGTCAACCATTAAACCCTGAGCTGCACAAAAAGCCTTCCCTAGGGAAACAGCAGGAAAGCAGCAATTTAGCTCAACCACACAGCTCAAGTACTGGTTCCCACAGGAAGTTCCCACGTGTCAGAAGTAAGGAAAGGACAAAAGATTAGTTCTGGCCCAGGCACACCACCAATGCCTTGGGGCCCGCTAGCGGACGTGAGGCATGGAGAAGGGGACAGGACCCCTGCCCACAACCACTCACACTACCAGTGCCTCGGCACGCACCCAGGAACCTGAGACATGGAGCTGGGGACTGGACCCCACTCCCATATCCAGGCACACTGCACCAGTGCCTTGGGCCCGCCCGGGGATCCAGGGCATAGAGCCGGGGACCTGACCACCGCCCCCACAACCAGGCACACCATGCCAGCACCTCAGGGCCAGCCTGGGGACCTGAGGCATGAAGAAGGGGACCAGACCCCCTCCCACAACCAGACACACCACGCCAGCACCTTGGGGCCCAACTGGGGATCTGAGGCATGGAGTCAGGGATCAGACACTCTCCACAACCTGGCACACTGCCAGTGTCAAGGAGCATGCCAAAAACATCACCTCCATGTGGGTGGCTCAACACATCCACCACAATAACCACAGCTGCCGTGAAAGTGGCTAGACCCCACAACCACCACACAGATGGTCCACCAGCCACTGGAGTGCATTGACACAAGGAGAGTCACCAGCAGAGAAAAGAAGAGGACGTCTCTCTCCACAAAGCCCATTTCAGAGTGACAGAAGAAGCATCTGCTCTATGATAATATTGGGGGACCTGATCACACCCCTCAGCACTGGACAGATCATCTAGGCAACAAATCAACAGCGTGACCATTATTATTTCAGGCGAGAAGAAATCTAGGACAATTAGAGGGGGAGGGGGAGGGAGGAGGAGATGGGGAGAGATTGGACAAGGGGCAAAAAGAATAATTATGATTTGTAACTATATATATGCTAGTAATATTGATTTTATCAACATATCTCAATGTTGAACCCCAAAAATATGTATAATCAATTTTGATTCAATAAAAATTTTTTAAAAAAGAAAAAACATCACCAAGTGAGTAACATTTACTATGTATGTAATTGTGTCCCTTTATAGTTACAGTCCTTTTCACCCATGGAAAATTTAAGATAATAAATTGATTATGACCAATCAAAAAAAAACATGTAGTGCTTCCTTGGCAAAACCAGCATCGTGCCTTTCTCTGAAATTCAGCTGCTTGTGTGTGCCTCTCTTGGTATTATGTTTTTCTCAAGTAAACTGGTTAACAGCTGTAGATTACTGAGTTAAGTTCTGACCCATTTTTTTTTATTGCCAAAGATCTGTCATCAGCTGATAACTATCCTAATACAAAACGTTAGATCATTTCCACTTCTGATGGCTTTAGTTCTTCTTGCAGAAAAGAAATCTTTATTGTTAGCTCCTTTTTCTTTTTCGTTTTTTTCTTTTTTTAATATTTTTCTCTTTAGCACTATTGGATTATGCAGATTTCTTTTTAATATTTTGCTCTTTAGCACTATTGGATTATGCAGATTTCTCCAAGAGATCAAACTTCCCATACTTGGGACCTTACTCTCAGATGGCTACTTTGTGCAGATAGCAAGCATGTTTGCATTTATTCCAATTTTTTATTTTTTGGAGGCTGGACAATATGGGGATCGTATCAATCCTTGACCTTGGTGGTATAACACTGTGCTCTAACAAACTGAGCTAACCAGCCAGCCCCCAGCTTTTTAGATGCAGAAGATTTTTAATACAGGAACGTTAAGAAAATAGAAGTGGTCCTACCATCATACACTAGTACGTGAAATGCTTTCATTTAATACTTGTCTGTACTCTTTGTAACAGCCTTCATCTCCTTCCTGCCTATCATATCATTTGAAAAATAAGAAAAAAATTGCTGAACTTATAATATCTAATCTTATGACTTACAAAACTACAGAAATTAAGACAGTGTGGCATTAGTGTAAATACAGACAAAGGGATTGCTGGAACACAGTAGTGCCTGGAAATAGACCCATCCATACATGATCAATAGATTTTGAACAAATGTGCCAAGGCAATTCAGTGGGGAAAAGACAATATTTTAAACAAGTGGTGATGGAACAATTGGATATCCGTAAGCAAAATAACAACTTCTGCCCTGATTTCCCACCATTTTCAAAAATTTACTTGAAGTGGATCATCTAAATGTAAGAGCTACATCCATAAAACTTCCAGATGTATGCATTAGGAGAAAATCTTAGTAATGTTGGGTTTGGCAAAGATTTCTTAAATCTGACACAAAATGCCCAAACTATAAGAGGAAAAAATCAATGTATTGTATTTGATCAAAATTTGAAACTTTTGCTCTTCAAAGACATTGTTATGGAAATGAAAAGGCAGGCCACAGACTGGGACAAAATATTTGCAAAATGTATGTCTAATAAAGGACTTGTACCTAGAATTGAAAAAAAAACAAAAACAAAAAACCTGTTACACTCAATAATGCAAAGACAGCCCACTTTTTAAAATGGGCAAAAGATTTGAACAAAGCACTACAGAAAAGATCTAGAAAAGTTTGGCAGTTTGTTAAAAAGTTAAGCATGAACCTACCCAATTGTTCCACTTCTGGTTATTTATTTACCAACAGACATGAAAGCATATGTTTGCACAAACTTGTACATAAATGTTCGCAGCAGTTTTATTTGTAAGAGCTAATATATACTATATGATTTTGCTTATACAAAATTCTGGAAAGATGCAAACTGATCTGTGTTTACCTGGCAGTAGGAGTAGGGTGGAAAGAAGAGGAAGGGAACTAAGAGGCACCAGCAAACTTTGGGAGGTGATGGATATGTTCATTATCTTGATTCTGGTGATGGTTTCACAAGTGTATACATATGTCAAAATTTGCCAAACTGTACACTTGACATATGTGCATTTTATTGTATGTCGATTATACCTTAATAAAGCTATAAAAACAAAACAGTTATACAGAAAAGGAAATGTAAGCTTGGCTTAGCTCTGAGTAGCACAAATAGTAAAATAAGGCAAACATCCATTTTTTTTTTTTAGCAAAATATAAATTACATGAGGGCAACAGGAAATATGTGGGATTGGGGTTGGGGGTCAAGGATAGGAAAAATGCTTGTATTCCATAGTGGGCATTCAGTAGCAAAAGCCTAAGACTGAAAAAATTAGGGTCAACAGACACATATATTATTTAGGGACATGGAGGTAAATATTAAGAATCAGCTTAAAGTGGCTATCTCTGAGAAAGGGAAACGAGATTACTGGTCTTAATACACATGGAATTAATTAAACCATATGAAGGTATAACTTGTATATAAATAAAAGCTTTTATTTTATTTTATTTTATTTGTTTTTTTGTCTTTTTCCGTGTCCGGCAACGGATCGCAACCCTCAGTGTTGCCCCCGTACCGGACCGGGGACCGGCAACGGGATTGCAACCCTCGGCGTTGCTCCCGCGCCTCGCTCAGCCAGTGAGCGGGAACCGGTCTGTATGTGGGATCCGAACCCTCGGGCGGGAGCGCCACCACGCTTCCCAAGCGGCGCACTATCCAGTGCGCCACCAGGCCTGCCCCTAAATAAAAGCTTTTAAATGTATCATCAAATCACAGTCCCTGGTCTGCCCATCTGCAGAAGGGGCTCTGTGCCCACCCCCACCTCCAGGGTCCATCCAGAACAGATGTTCAGGTGGAAGAAGGGGAAAATTACAAATTTGTAAGTAAAATCTTTTTAAGAGCACCAGGGAGCTTTTGCTTTGAAGAGCCCTGTGGTTAATCTCTTGGGAATCCTGACACTGGGACTTACATATTTAAAGTGTGCTTACGTTGAGAGATTCCTATATATATATTTTTTCATTTCTTTAATTACAAGAGCCCAAAACAAAGGAGATATTTGAGAAAATGTGACGCTTTTAAGATAACATACATTCTTCTAAGCTCTGAAGGGAACACGGACCTGATGACCTATTAAATGTCTCTTTTTCTTGTTCTTTTTTTCAGGTGGTCACTTCTTTCATCGAAACTCTTTATCCCCTCGAAGCCTGGTGTATGAAAGTGAATTCTCCACAATCGAACCTTCTTTGGACATGTATGATGAGAACAAAACCTGATTTTTAAGAATGGGCTGTCGGGGTCACCTCTTTTGTGATTTGATTTATGATCACCTTTCTTATTTTGTATTCTTCTGTCAGCATCCATTTTGGAAGAATGGTGGTGCTTTCAGGCACAGGTTGGGGTTCAGAGTTAAATTGCAAAGTTCCTCCGAGGTGAGGCTTTGAGGACAGCATTACTGCCTATGTGAGCCTCATGGTACCAAAAACCCGCCCAAAGCTGGCCACTGGATGTGGGTGCCCAAAAAGCCCAGCCGTTTCCAGACAAGAGGTGGGGACCTGGGGTTAACGTAGCGTTACAAATGTGTCTCTGAACAATCACGTGCTAGTCTGTGTCAGGATGGAGTTGGGGTTTTTTAAAATACTTTTTGTGATCCCCATGTACAATGTGTACTCAAGCCTGCAGGTGAAGCTTCTTCCCAATGGCAAGCGCAAGACGCTGCTCCTTCACCTGCCCTGTGTTTTCCTCTGCCTCTTACTCCTTGTCCAGTTAAAAGGCCTCTTTCTTAAGGGGGCTGAGAGAAAGCCTTGCCTTTTGTAACTCCTCTGAGACTCTGACCACCCTATTTCGTACCAGAGCACAGGGCTGGGGCCTGTGCATGGGACAGGTGGTCATCTGCATTGTCATTTTCCAGCCTCCGTGTTGAGCATGACATGAGGTGACAAATGTTTCTGTAACCACCAAAACCCTGAAGACCCCCCTGACCCCACAGCATGTGGACTTGTCTACCTGGCAATCACTGAGGTGTGTGTATGAGGAGGTGGCACCAGGAGCCCAGCCCAGCAGTCCCTCTGGGCACACTCTTCTTAGGGGGCACGGCCAGCAGTTGTCAAAATCAGAATAATTTTCAATGTTTTATTTAGAAGACCAAACCACCTTTCTGCTGCTACATATCAGATAAGCACCCCTCTTCAGTCTTCATTGGTCCAACCCAGTCCCCTCCCACCGGCCTCAGCATCAACCTAAAGAAAGCACAGGAGCACTGCCAGCCAGGCTTACAGCAAAGGACGTAGCCAGCGTGGTGGCATAGGGGGCACATGTGCTCTTTCCACACATCTGGGATGACATCAAGTTAACATGATGAGAAACTTGGATATTACAAGTAACCCCAGCACAGAACCATGATAAGCAAATTTATAAAACAAATCTACACATCCTTTTTGCAAAAGGACGTGCCATAGTTCAGTCTGCTTCTCCTTATTAATATGAGCTATGTAGAGGTGTAAAGGCATTCAGATCCTTGTTGTGAGAAGGAAATTTTAGTCTCCATATGCCTGGCGTTAGATTTGACAGCAAATCAAGCAGACACCTGAATCTCCCTGCCCTGTTATTTTTATTGACTGTAGAAGGTAAGTTTGAAATGAACACTTGCCGTTTTTCCACGTGTGGCTTCTCCTCTTTAACAGCATCTTTTCTTGTAATGTGTTGCTAAGATGCCTCAGACACAAGTGTGTCCAAAACAAAAATCCTCAGAGAACCGAATGGTGACAGCCTTTAGGAATGTCACTGCAGAGTGAGCAGCAGCATTTTGTTTTTAATAACTTGAGACTGTAACAGTGAAGGTTTTTAAGGTCTTATCAGCTTTTGTTTTTTACCTGTTATCAAGGGCTTTAGTTTGGTTCTTTCCTGTTTATAGTCTTTGTACTCTACAAAATATTTTTGATATACAGTTTCAAGGCAGCATTGTTCAGAAAGTCAGGTTTGCTCCAGCAGGTTCTCAGTGAGTGAATGTGTCTCAAAGAGATGAGAACTCCGTTTGCCAGAGGTTTTGGACATGCACTGCATTTGTGTGTGGTTTGGTTCACCTGGCAGAGAAGGGTACCAGTTCTCATTATTGCCATGTTGTCCACACCACAACCTTGTTTTCCAGAACCAAAATTCAGATACCAATGCAGCATTTACTTCTGACTTGTACAGTCTTACAAAAGCATACATATTAAATTGCACTTGAGACAGTTTCTTTAGTGAAAAGGAATGAAACTACTTGAGAAGAAATCAAAATACAGGTCCCTAAAATCTATCTATTAATATAATATTTGAATTCCTGGGAAATCTGGGGCACTTGTTTACTGTAGGATAACCACGGAGGCATTTCTTACAGGGGAATTACTCAGAATAGTGCTCCAGATCCCAGCTTGGCATCCTTTTCCTGAAAATCGGGGCCACTTTCTGGCTCAGCTACAGAATGTTCTGTCTTTATTAGGAGGGACACTAACTTCTCCATTGTCTTAGTTTGTTATGTGTTGCTATAACAGAGTACCTGAGACAGGGTAATTTATAAACAATAGAAACTTATTTTTTACAGTTCTAGAGGCTGGGAAGTCCAAGTCAAGAACTCTGTGTCTGGCAAGGGCCTTCCTGCTGTGTCATTGCATGGTGGAAGGGCAAGAGAGCATGTGTATGGGGGGGGAGGGAGTTGAATTCATCCTTTAATCAGAACCCACTCCCACAACAACTAATCCACTCCCAAAATAAGGGGATTAATCAATACACGAGGACAGAACCCTCATGACCCAGTCTCCTCTTATTATTTTTTTTTTTTTCCTTTTTGTCTTTTTTCATGACCAGCAACGGATCGCAACCCTCAGTGTCGCGCCTGTACTGGCCCGGGACCGGCAACGGGATCACAACCCTCGGTGTTGCCCCCGCTCCTCGCTCAGCCAGTGAGCGGGAACCGGTCTGTATGTGGGATCCAAACCCTCGGCGGGAGCGCCACCACGCTTCCCAAGCGGCGCACTGTAGCAGTGCGCCACCAGGCCGGCCCACAACATTAAGTCTTAAAGCTAGAAGATGATCTCCTTTGACTCTGTGTCCCTCATCCTGGGCGCACTGGGGCAGAGGTTGCACCCCCAAGGCTTCAGGCAGCCCACCCCTACAGCTTTGCTGGGCTCAGTCCACCCAGCAGCTCTCGTGGGTTAGAGTCTCATTCCTGCAGCTTTCCCAGGCTGGAGTTGCATGCTGATGGCCCTATAGTTCTGTGGTCTCAGGGGCTGCCTCACTCTCACAGTTCCACTAGGCATTGTCCTAGTGGGTACTCTCTATAGTGTCCCCACACCTGTGAGAAGTCTGTGCCTGGGCCCCCAGGTTGTCTATAATATCCTTTGAAATCTAGATGAAGGCTTCCATGGCCCCACAACTCTTGCATTCTGCACGCTTGCAGAATTAGCACTACAGGAAGGTTACCAAGGTTTATGGCTTGTACCTTTCAGAGCAGCAGGTCAAGCCAGACCTGGGCCTGCTTGAGCCATGGCTGGGGTGGCTGAGGAGCACTGTGCTGGAATGTGGGGAGCAGTGTCCCAAGGTGGCCCTGGGCAGTGAATACTGAGGTCCCACAGATGCCTCTCTGGAAACCTTGCCTTCAAGGTCCTAGCTTGCCTAAAAGATCTCTGAAATGCCTTCAGGATCACTTTTCCACTGTCTTGAATAGAACCTGGCTTCCTTCTATCCATGTTAACCTCTTTAGCAAACAGTCACTTGGCCACACCCTTAATATTCTCCTCCAAACATGCTTTTTTATTCTTTACATGGTTAGGCTGAGAGTTTTCCAAATCTTTCCATTCTGCTTTCCTTTTATTTATAAATTCCATCTTTAAATCATTTCTCTATTCCCTCATTTTACTGGAAGTGGCCAAAAGAAGTCATGCAGCACCTTGAATGCTTTGCTGCTTAGATATTTCTTCTGCCAAATGTTCTAGTTTATCACTCTTAACTTCTGCCTTCCATAAAGCCCTAGAACATGGATACAGTTCTGCCAAGATCTTTGCAACTGTATAACAAGGATAGATAGCCTTTGCTCCAGTTTCCAAACCTTGTTCTTCATTTTCGACTGAGACCTCATCAGAATGGCCTTTACCTTCCATATTTCTATCAACATTCTGATCATGATCATTTAAGTATTCTCTAAAAAGTTCCAGAATTTCCCTGTTTCTTTTCTTCTGTGCCCTCACCTCAGTTGCCCTTATAATGCTCCATTTATGGCAACCTAGGCTTTTTCTAGCCTACTCCTCCAAATTTTCCCAGCCTCTACCCATTACCAGGTTCCAAAGCTGCTTCCACATTTTCAAGTATTGATTGCAGCAACAACCTCACTTCTGGTACATTTCCTGTCTTAATCTATTATGTATAGCAACAGAATACCTGAGACTGGGTAATTTATAAACAATAGAAATATATTACAGTTCTGGAGTCTGGGAAGTCCAAGTTTGAGATGCCTACATCTAATGAGAGCCTTCTAGCTCTGTCATCCCACATGACACAGAGGCCCCATGACCTAATCACTTCTTAAAGGTCCCACTGCTCAACACTATTGCATTGGAGATTAAGTTTCCAACACATGAACTTTGAAGGACACGTTCAAACCATGGCATCCATCAAGGTCATATGCTTTGAGAATAGATAGGATGGCATTTTTTACCCCAAATAACAGCCTCTTTACTAGCAACTACACAGAGGGGAAATCAAGTCTGAGTCACCCCAAGGACTGCAGCAGGGAATAGGGACAGCCAGGGCTGCTTGCTAGGCCAGTCATGTGAGGACACACTTCTCACCATGGGTACCCCTGTCTCTTAGGAGCTCAGGAAGCACAGTATATTGACTGTTGCAGGCATGGTTGGGGGTGCAGAGAGGTATTTCTTCCACAGCAAATGAGTATCTCAATTCTTGCAAGTCCCACCACCAACAGTAGTTATTAGTCATCATTTTCCTGGGTGGTGGTGGGGGGTACTATCTGAAGAAAGGAAGGGGTCCAGGAGTGAGCAATTTACACTGCAGATCCTCCATGCCTCTGGAGGCCTGCTCCAAGCTGGGCCTGTCTCCAGCCTCTTCCTCCCGTACCGCCTACATCCTGTGCCCGGGGGAAGCTGGGTGCAGAGCATTGGCACGTGCTACAGGATGCATGTGGAGTGGGTCTGCAGCAGCCAAGACACCTGCTGGGAGTTGGGTTGTGACAGTTAAAATGTACATGCTTAAGTTTTGGTGATTTTTCATGTCCTAAGGGAGGAACTGCCAGCTACAGGATGCATGTGGAGTGGGTCTGCAGCAGCCAAGACACCTGCTGGGAGTTGGGTTGTGGCAGTTAAAATGTACATGCTTAAGTTTTGGTGATTTTTCATGTCCTAAGGGAGGAACTGCCAATAGCCCTTGTATTAGTCCATTTTGTTGCTTATAAAAGAACACCTGAGACTGGGTGATTTATAAAGAGAATGAAAAGTATCGCTTACAGTTTCTGAGGCTGGGAAGTCCAAAGTCCATCTGGTGGTGGCGACAGTGACCCAGGGGTGTCACATTGCAAGATGGTGGAAGCAGAGAGAGCAGAGAGAGAGAGAGAAAGACAGACTCCTCTTCATTTAAAGCCCTCAGAACCACGCCCCTGACCACCATTTTTAATCCATTCTCTACTGCACGGTCCTACAATCCAATCACCTCTTCAAGGCTCCACCTTTCAATTACCATAACAAGATTTCCCACCCTCTTAACAGTCACAGTTGGGGGCAAGTTTCTAATACGTAAAACTTGGGGGACACAATTCAAGCTTCAGGGAGTTTGGGGGGACATAATTCAGTCCACTACCGCCCTCCTCTCCTTTTACTTCAGGGAGAGGTGGCTGGCCAGACAACAGCCAGGGCTTCCTCTGTAGGAGGGCCAGGCTGGAGGTTGCAGCGGGTGGTGATGAGCATGCCTGTTCAGGGCTGCCTGCCTCTGCCCTCCTTGGAGGAAGACAGGCTCTAGGACCAGGCATTAAAAACTCCTCACAAGATCCAGTGAGCCTTGCTTTCAAAGATAGGCTCCATCTCCAGCTTCTCTGGTGGTCCTCAGGCCTGGCCCATAGGGACACCCATGAGGCACTTTCCTGAACACCAGTCTGGACCGTGGCTGAGACTGCACTTGCCAGCTGCCAAAAGATGCAGTTAGAAAGGTAGTAAAAAAAATAATAATAAGATTACTGAACTTTACCAGCTCAACATTTCCTACGGGCTTCATAAGCTCCTCTCATATTTTTATTATCCGTCACATCTAAAGCTTTCGTTGATCTGCATGTTAGACAAAACTGATGGAAGAACAAGCGTTCTCTTGCTGTCCGCCTTTGTTATTTAGGCAGTGGTTCTGCTCTAGGAACACAAGGAGGTGATGTTAGCGTCAGGAGTCATCTCAACAAGGCACACGCACACATGTGCATGCCACCAGAGTTAGCATCTCCTGGAGTGGGTGTCCGCCAGGTGTGCAGTTCCCTTAGTTCAGATGCTGGTGGAAGCCAGAGTGGGGCTGCAATTGTCTAAAGCCCTGGGGACACCAACATTTAAGGTATGGCCAGAAGGAGCTACTGAAGACAGCCAATTTAGAAAAACTATTGAATATAATTTCCCTATTCAAGAAAGGCAGAGCAACTGGCTCTCACTCTCCTGTATTCAGTCTCATCCAGAAACAGAGTTTAACGTGATTAAACTCAGAATTCCCTGCCATTCTGAGGGAATGTGGGGAGATAGGAGCAAGAGTGACTACTATGACACAGCTTAAAATAAGTGCCTTCCTTTGCCAGATCTTAAGGCAATGGTTGCAGATGAGGAGTGTGGAGTTCTTTTATTTTGGTCTTGTTGGTAAATCATTCCAAAGCTTTGACACATCCTCATTTTAGCCCACTGGGAAAAGGATGGATGTTGAGTTACAGTACACATGTTCACATAATATCCTTGGATGTGGTTAAGCTCCTTGCAGAAGGACTGGGAAAACCCCTTAAATACCTTAACTATTGTAACATCAGATAAAATACAGAAAGAAATCGACGGAGGATAAGGTGCCTGTGCTCGCTACGTGGAACTGTGCTTTCCTTACTGTCCGGCAAAATAGCAGTAAAAGCAGAACGTGCAGCAGCCCCTGAGTTTGTACCTGGGGGAAAGAGTGTCTCTCTCAGGGGTCATGTCCCCAAGTGGCTGGGGCTCCGTATCTCCAGATCATACTGGCCTCTTGAGGTCTGGGTAAAAGGGGCTGAGGATAGGGGTCAGGATGCCCCTTGTAGCTATAGAGCTCCTTGGGGCATCAGTGGAGTCAGGAGGTTCACCCTCTTTCTTATGGGTACACCTGCATTCTCCAGTGCTGTGACCTCACCAGCCTTCAGTGACCCTGAAGGGGAAGGGCACCATCAGCCTTGGCTGCTAAAAGGGCAACATTTCTATGCCCAAGACCTAGCTGTGATGGTTCCACAAAGACCCTGTGGGGACCACCCAGTCTCCCAGCTGGGACTTATCTGGGGTTTCCTTTCCTGCAGTTCACCCTAGGCTCAAGCCATTTTTTCGTTTCCTTCACTCTGACTTGGGGAAAAAGGAAGATACATTATGGCAAAAAGGAAAAAAAGCCCTTGAACTTTATGCAACTTGAGTATTAAACATTCAGAAGGATTCGGTGCTGCTGGAGTCACTCAGACCTCTGCCCTGGACTTCCTTAGTTCCTCCTGTTGACTTCTACAAATGCACATACCATGAAAGACAGAGGCTTGAGGGGGCACAGGTCTGGTTTGGCAGCCTGAGAGGAGTGCCTTTCTACAAAACAGCAAGCCCTGGGAATGCATTGCTGGTGGCCCAGCAGCAGCTGCCAAAGCTCCATGCTGGAGCTGAGGGTGGCAGCCTAGCTCAGCACAGGAAGCACCTCGATAAACCATGCACGTTCTCCTTCTGTGGACAAGAGAGCTGGAGGACATCATCAGCACGCTGTTCCTAGTGGACCCTCCATCCCCTGAGACATAGATTTCCGGGTTCCGGAGCCATTTAATGATGGGCTGAAATGGCTCGTTTCCCACCAGTCCACTCAACCCCACTTGTTGGGTAGGCACGTGCATGAGGACGGGGCACCTGGTCACCAGGCAGGCCTGACGTGGCCTTCATTAGCTCCTTACCCCTGTCAGCAGATCACCACCTTTTCTCTCCACCTCTTTTTACAGCTACTGGCAACTATCGAGAGTTACAGGTGATTGTTCTGAGCTGTTTTTTACAAATTTAACCCAACATAAAATAAATTCTAATTTGTTTTTGGAATTATCCCCAATTAAGTACAGGTATATTTACACTATGTGATATTAAAGGACTTTTCTAATAACTGGGAGGTACTGAACCAAGATATTTACTTTTTAAAAAGTAGGAGGGTGGAGTTAGGTAGGATATGACATCCCAGGCAATTTCTTTTCCTTCGGGTGAGTAAGCTGTTCTTATAGCAGAAAGGTTGCTGACTGCTGGCCCTGCTGTGTGGACCAGGTTACTAGATGTGGTCCAGTCTCAGGTCCCAGCACCTCTGCTGAGTGCCCAACCTGAGATGACACGAGTCATCCTGGAGAGGAGTGGTGAAGGTGCTGTCTCCATTCATCCTCCCTGGCAGCCCGGCCCCTAACCCAGCCAGAGGGGGCTTCCTTGCCTGGTGCTTGGGGCCAGAATCTTGTGTCCTAAGCTGAGAAAGGGAAGCAGGATCCACTCCAGAGTGGCAATAGTTCTAAGAAAACTTGACCAGTGTGATCACAAAAACTGGAAAAGACTCCAAGTTAGTAAATGATGTTTGGTGTATGGAGAACACCATCAGCTAATAGAAAAGTCCTGTTTCTATATAAGAGACGGAATTGGTCCAAATCCTAGGCCACATATTTCACAGTGATTTTTGACCCTCAGTAGCTTTTATACTCATATAAAGATTAAAGTTACCCCTTTCATATTTGGGTCATTCAGAGAGCCCCTCTTACCCTGGTTCCTGCTAACTATGCACAACATCTCAGAGGATAGCATACAAAACTATTTTTCTACCTATAGCACAGGTAATTTGGGGGTGTGGGAAGCTACATGTGGCAAATGACTTATTTTCCACCTTGAGGGATGAAAGGGAAACTATGCACTTGAATTTTAATTCACCATTGTATAGCTCATGCCAGAAAAAAACACACATCAAATATTTGAGAAGCAAAATTGATTAGTAGCTTAATTTGGGACTCACTGTAAAGGGAGTTATCTAGTCTAGAACACAAATACCTGCGAATAGAATGTAAGCTGATTTCTTGACAATCGGATTTATCAAAACTTTGAAATGTTCTGGGCAGCACAACTCCTAGGTCCATGTAGTTGATGTAAGTATAATTAAGTAGAGAAATTGTACGGTATATACCTATATGCCAATAGTGTATACCTGTATGTGCAGGATTTGCTAATATAACCATTTCAATAAAAACCTAATGAAAAAGCTGTTTTGGACGCATGGAGTACTGTTGTTGGTAACTTGTATCAGTGAGGACTCTCAAGTGACAGAAAACCCAAACAAAACTAGCCAGAGAAAAGGGAGAATGTAGTGGTTCCCAAAAGCTAAATGTCCAGGGGTATGTCTGTGTCGGGTGTGGTGTGATTTGGTCCTCAAACATTGACACCATGACACATTTGCCCCATTTGCTTCCTCCAGGTAATCTCCATTCTCAGGCTCAGTGTGGTGGTAAACCCATCGGCACAAGAGCTGGTCTACTTCCCCAGGAGGTAGCCCAGGTCAGAATGGCATCTCCTGGTCTCTGATTGGCTTGTTTGGAGGCACACGGCCGTCACTGAGCCAGATGCTGTGATCACAGAGATAGTCTGCTCTGATTGCCTCTGCCAGCATGAGCTCCACTTCTACAGCACAGGAGTACATTCAACTCCACCTGAAAGACAGGAGCTGAGGGTTCTAAGGCATGGTTCCCACAGCAAAATCATGACGCTGCACGGAAAGAAGTGGATATTGGGACAAAAGCCGCAGATATCCAATACATATAGAAAAGAGTTGGAGCCAGAAAGGTCTGGGTGTTAGTGCCACCTCTGCCACATACTAGTGTGAGCTTGGCAAGTCATTTTACCTGTCTGGATTTGTTTTGTTATTTCTAAAATATAGGTCATAGAATACCTACCTCATAGAGTTGATGTGTGGAGATTAGATTTAAAATAATGTATGAAGTAGGCTTAATATCATATATCCAATAATGATCTAGTATCCAGAATATATAAAGAACTCTTACAACTCAAAAAAAAAAAAGACAAATAACCCAATTTAAGAATGGGCAAGAGATATGAGTAGACATTCCTCCAGAGAAAATATACAGATGACCAGCAAGCACATGAAAAGATGCTCAACACCATCAGTCATTAAGGAAATACAAATCCAAGCCACAATGAGATATCACATCATACCCTCTAGAAATGGCTGTAATAAAAAAAGGCAGACAATAACAAGTGTTGAGGAGATATGGAGAAACTGGAACCCTCATATATTGCTGGTGGGAGTGGGAGGTGGCACAGCTGCTTTGGAGAACATTGTGGTGGGTGCTCAGAAAGTTAAACATAGCTTCACCACATGATGCAACAATACCACTCCTAGACATATACCCAAGAGAATTAAAAACATGGTCTCACAAAAAGTTGTATGCAAATGTTCATGGTAACATTATTCATAACAGCCAAAAAGGGGAAACAACTCAAATGTTCATCAACTGAAGAATGAATAAACAACGTGTGGCACATCTATATCATGGAATGTTATTCAGCTATAAAAAGGAATAAAGCGCCAATACATGCTACAACATGGATGGATCTTGAACACATTATGGTAAGTGAAAGAAGCCAGACACAAAAGGCCACATGCTGTATTATTCCATTTATATGAAATGTCCAGAGTGGGCAAATCTATAGAGACAGAAGTAGATTGGTGGTTACCATCTGCCAGGTGACTCTCCTCCCACAGAGAGGAAGGAGAAATGGGGAGTGACAGCTTAATGTGTAAGGGGTTTCTTTTTGACGTAATGAAAATGTTCTGGACGAATATACCAAAAACCACTAAATTGTGCACTTTAAACAGGTGAATTTTATGGAATGTAAATTATATCGCAGAAAATCTTTTAAAAGTAGGCTTAGCACATCGTAAGTGCTCAATAAATGTTTGTACATTTCCTTCTATAAAGAATAGTTCTCAGGCTGGCCAGTTAGCTCAGTTGGTTATAGCGCAGAGTTAATAACACCAAAGTCAAGGGTTTGGATCCGTATACCTGCCAGCCACCAAAAAAAAACAAGAACAAAAGCAAATTGTGGTAAGAGAATAGTTCTCAAAGGGTGGTCTCCAGGTCAGCAGCATCACCTCCCCTAGGACCTTGTTGAAATGCAGATACTCTGGGGTGGGGCCCAGCTCTGCAGGTGAGCCTAATGCATGCTCAAGTTTGAGAACCACTGGAATGAAGGAACAAAGCATTTTACCTCCTCTCAGTGTTAAGTACTTCCAAATTCTTGAGGGGAGATTTCTCTCTAAAGAGCATCATGACATCAGTTTCAGCTTCCAAGGTCTTAAAGAAACCCAGCCTCTGCATCTTGAAAGTTGATTCAGAGCATCAAATTAACAAGACTATTCAATCACTCTGGCTGTCAACCATATATATCTATATCTACCATACTGACTCGAAACCAGCTCAAGCCTCCCGGGATGATTCCCTCCTTCTCCTGCTTGATCCTAGTAGGGGCTCAGGCCAGCAGGGTGACCCCACAGCCCAACTGGCACGGGAATTTACGCCTGTTGTCCCAAAAGGATTTAACAGCCCCCTTTCACTCAGAAGGCAGGTGTTTGGACTGGGGGCAGGGGTGGTGTCCTGCCCATCTGTCAGGTGAGGGGACTGCACCAATTTCTGAGGACGCTGCCTGCCTCAGGGCTCCCTGACAACCTGTCATCCTCAGCTCTTTAAGATTCTTCTCGTCTTAGGCCCAAGTGTCAGAATTCTGGGAATCATCAGTAACTGCTAACCCTTTTCTAGACGCCCTTTGCAATATGCAGACGGTTGCATTACCCAATCAGACAAAAGCGTATCTCCAAACACTCTTTCTTTACATTTCCCCCAAACTCTGGGCAGGTTTGCACAAAGCGTCAGGGGCCCTGCTCTCCGCACAACCAGTTCCCGCGGTCTGTTGACTGGGTGGTTCCGGGCAGAGAGGCCCGTGAACCCGGGGCTGGACCGCTCCTCAAGACCAGGCTGCCGCCCCAGGGCCTCTCCGAGGAGGGTCAGGGGCTGCGGACGCGGCCGGGCCCAGGCCGGAGGCCAAGGCCGGGACGAGGCGGGGTCCGGCGGGCGAGGCCGGGCCCGGAGAGGCCTGCGCGCGCCGGGCAGGCCCAGGG